>NC_057389.1:2298516-2374780 GCF_019320065.1 Cervus canadensis
AGCTGGAGCCCATTATACAGAGTGAAGTAAGCCAGAAAGATAAAGAACATTATAGCATACTAACACATATATATCGAATTTAGAAAGGTGATAACGATAACCCTATATGCAAAACAGAAAAAGAGACACAGAAATACAGAACAGACTTTTGGACTCTGTGGGAGAATGTGAGGGTGGATATTTCAAAAGAACAGCATGTATACTATCTATAGTGAAACAGATCACCAGCCCAGGTGGGATGCATGAGACAAGTGCTCTGGCCTGGTGCACTGGGAAGACCCAGAGGAATCGGGTGTGGAGAGGGAGGTGGGAGGGGGGATCGGGATGGGGAATATGTGTAAATCTATGGCTGATTTCATATCAATGTATGACAAAAAAAAAAAAAAGAATATTGTAAAGTAATTAGCCTCCAACTAATAAAAATAAATGAAAAAAAAAAAAGTAACGTGTCCCCACTATAGAGGTTACACAACATCTCACTAGTTGACGCATTAAAACAGTCGATGTAATCAGCTCTCACATTTCCATCTGTGTCCATCATGAGAAAGAATAGAAAAATACTGAAGGAAAATGATAGAATAAAACATAACTGCTGCAGCTAGTCACCACAGTCATCTACCACCCTGTCCCGTGTTCCTAACATCTCCACCAAGACCTCAGCTAGACAAATACTTAACCAAGTGGTGTGGTCCAGACTTTCTACAAAATTTAAGACTTCAATAGTCTTACGGAGAAGGCAATGGCACCCCACTCCAGCACTCTTGTCTGGGAAATGCTATGGATGGAGGAGCTTGGTGGGCTGCAGTCCATGGGATTGCTAAGAGTTGGACTGAGCAACTTCACTTTCACGGTCCACTTTCATGCATTGGAGAAGGAAATGGCAACCCACTCCAGTGTTCTTGCCTGGAGAATCCCAGGGACGGGGGAGCCTGATGAGCTGCCGTCTATGGGGTCACACAGAGTTGGACAATGGCTGAAGTGACTTAGCAGCAGCAACAGCAGTCTTATCTTAATTGCATTTCTGTAGTTTTCCATAGACCAGAACTACTGAGTACAGCCTATTCAGTACACAAGTAAGAAATTCTCTATTAAATCCTCTGGTCCCCTGCTACTCTTGGCTCCCATTGAGCAGCATAAATCATATTTCTTCCTGGTAACTGGGGTAATCACCCCATACAAAACAGTGACCCCCTTCTCTGCCACAAGGAGCCCAAAATGACCAGAGTACCAAGCAGAATAATGACTGCTCTCTGATAAAGTAATTCCTCCTTTTATCGCTAAGTCCTCCCAAACCACCAAAGCCAAAACTGTAGATATGAGAAGCAAACGCTTCCCAAGTGGGCTGTTTAGTGGAATAGTGAGAGAGGTCACTCACATTCTTGTGCCACAAGGCACGGACTCTGGCTAGCAGAGAAATGAATATATATGAGAGACTAGCTCAGAGAAATGTTTGTTCAGGATAGCCCACATCCTGCCACGCAATACCTCAGTCTCCCAAGGTGTCTTCTAAGCCGGAAACAGAGCCCAGCTGTCAGAAGTCTGACCCAGCGGGCTGCTGAGCCAACACTTCCCAGTGACGAAACACACGCCAAGGCCACACTTCCGCTGCTGTAACACGGAGGGCGCCATGCCGGGGACCGGGACTGAAGAGGACGCTCCGCACTTCCGCTGCTGTAACACGGGCCGCCTGCCGGGAGGGGGCGCCATGCCGGGGACCGGGACTGAAGAGCTCGCTCCGCAGACACACGCGCGGGAAGGTGAGCGTTTCTGGAATGGGCACCGCAGCCCTGTGGGGACTGAGCTCCGCCTCCCTCTCTGGAGACGGTCAGGTCAGACACAGCCAGCACAGCGCCAGGTCACTGGCTGGTCCTCGCTGGAAACCGGGGCCGTGTCGGGAGCTGGTCTGCGCTGTCGGTGGTTCGCACAGTTAGGAGCGGCAGTGGCCGCCTGAAGGAAACGCCACGAGTGTGAAACCCTGCCGAGCGTCTGTCCCTGCTACTCTGGACGCTCTGCCCCTGGGCTCACTGGAACAGAAGCAGCTGGGTTGGGAGAAACTGCACCCACAGGAAAGGGCGTCGTCATCTCTGCCCTGAGTGTCCTCTGACGGCCATAGGTGGAAAGATGAGTGTGTCACACACGTACCCACCCTGAGAGATCCACGCATGCGCCTCACTTTCGGTCACACTTACAACCGGATTTTCGACTTTGTTTTTTCCAAGTCCCCAACCAGTCGGCCAGCCCTTTAGCTATGGCCCCTGAGTCACTGTAGGTATGACTTTCCACACCACGCATAGGACCAGATGGTCTGGGAAGAGCTCCGCTCACATGGAGGACTCCTGTTAACCAACGTTTTCATCCTGAGTCCGCAGCAGTGCAGCAGCCGGTCTGTTCTTGCTGGTACTGACATACCACACAGAAAACCTATGAACTGGGCTGGTGCCTTCTTCTCCTCCATCCACGACTCAGGAAACCAATACGGAAGTTTTATTTCCAATTACTAAGCATATTACTAAGCGTTGGAAATAAGACTTACATATAAGCATGCTCTAGGGGCTGGCTACCTACTCCAGTGTTCTTGCCTGGAGAATTCCATGGATGGAGGAGCCTGGTGGGCTACAGTCCACAGGGTCACAAAGAGTCGGACATGACTGAGCAACCCCACTTTCTTTCAGGGGCTTCCCAGGGGTGCTAGTGGTAAAGAAAGTGAAAGTGAAGTCACTCAGTCTTGTCTGACTCCTTGTGACCCCATGGACTGTAGCCTACCAGGATCCTCAGTCCATGGGATTTTCCAGGTAAGAATACTGGAGTGGGTTACCATTTCCTTCTCTAAGGTATCTTCCCAACCCAGGGATCAAACCCAGGTCTCCCGCATTGCAGGGAGACGCTTTACATCTGAGCTACAGTAACTGTCCAGTGGTAAAGAACCCACCTGTCAATGCAGGAATAATAAGAGACATGGGTTCAATCCCTGGGTTGGGAAGATATCCTGGGGGAGGAAATGGAAACCTACTCCAGTATTCTTGCCAGGAGAATCCCATGGACAGAGGAGCCTGGTGGGTTACAGTCCATGGAGTCACAAAGAGTCGGACATGACTGAAGGGACTTAACATAAACACAAACACACTACACATTTTACAACCGGGGGTAAAAAAAAGACCCTGATGCTGGGAAAGATTGAAGGTGGGAGAAGGGGATGACAGAGGATGAGATGGCTGGATGGCATCACCTACTCAATGGACACGAGTTTGAGTAAACTCCAAGAAATAGTGCAGGAGAGAGAAGCCTGGTGTGCGGCAGTCCATGGGGTGACAAAGAGTCAGACACGACTTAGGGACTGAACAACATGGGTTTGTGTTCTTATTGGACACACCTTGAGACAGACACTCTCCAGGACTCTGTATGATATGAGCTCTGTAAGGTCTCACAATGACTAGTGAACAACAGTATTATTTTAACTTTCTGGGGATCATTTTAACTTCAGAGCCGGTACTCAATAAACCCCAGAAAAGCTGAGTTCCATTCTCTCCCATGCACAGTCACCCTGGTAAATGACTTCTGGAAGACTTGGAGAATGCTGTGGGTTTGTTATACAGTTACTCCTCAAAGAGACCTTCTCTTCCCTTAATTCAAAGGAACCTGGGGCTGTGCCCTCTAAGGAAATGGATGGATACCACTTATAGTAATCAAATATTGTTTTCAACCCAGCCAAACTAAAATTTGTGTTTGCCTCCAGCAAAGTGCAGCCTCTGCTCCTGACCTTGGACGAGGGGTATCTCCTCACGGCCGCCCCCTCCTGACCTTGAATGCGGACTAGCTCCTCTCAACCCTCCTGCACCCATGCAGCCACCGCTCCTTGGACATGGGGTTGCTCCTCTCGGCCACCACCTCTGACCTCCGGGGTGGGGTAGCTTCTCTCAGCTGCGCTTCCACGTGGTCTGTCGCAGCTGCCGTACTTCTCCTTCTTTCAGTATTCTGCTTCACTTCAGTATTCTTGCCTTGAGAACCTCATGAACAGTATAAAAAGGCAAAATGATAGGATGCTGAAAGAGGAACTCCCCAGGTTGGTAGGTGCCCAATATGCTACTGGACATCAGTGGAGAAATAACTCCAGGAAAAATGAAGGGATGGAGCCAAAGCAAAAACAATATCCTGTTATGGATGTGACTGGTGATAGAAGCAAGGTCCAATGCTGTAAAGAGCAGTATTGCATAGGAACCTGGAATGTTGGGTCCATGAATTGGGTGTGGTCAAACAGGAGATGGCAAGACTAAACGTCGACATTCTGGGAATCAGTGAAGGAAAATGGACTGGAATGGGTGAATTTAACTCAGATAATCATTATCTACTACTGTGGGTGGGAATCCCTTAGAAGAAATGGGATACCCATCATGGTCAACAAAAGAGTCTGAAATGCAGTATTTGGATGCAATCTCAAAAATGACAGAATGATCTCTGTTCATTTCCAGGTCAAACCATTCAATTTCACGGTAATCCAAGTGTATGCCCCCAACCAGTAACACTGAAGAAGATGAACAGTTCTATGAAGACCTACAAGACCTCTTAGAACTAACACACAAAAAAGATGTCCTCTTCATTATAGGAGACTGGAATGCAAAAGTAGAAAGTCAAGAGACACCTGGTTAACGGGCATATTTGGCCTTGGAGTACTGAATGAAGCAGGGCAAAGGCTAATAGAGTTTTGCCAAGAGAACACACTGGTCATAGCAAACACCCTCTTCCAACAACACAAGATGAGACTCTAAACATGGACATCACCAGATGGTCGACACCAAAATCAGATTGATTATATTCTTTTCAGCCAAAGATGGAGAAGCTCTATACAGTCAGCAAAAACAAGACTTGGAGCTGACTGTGGCTCAGATCATGAACTCCTTACTGCCAAATTCAGACTTAAACTGAAGAAAGTAGGGATAACCACTAGACCATTCAGGTATGACCTAAATCAAATCCCTTATGACTATACAGTGGAAATGAGAAATAGATTTAAGGGACTAGATCTGATAGACAGAGTGCCTGATGAGCTATGGATAAGGTTCATGACATTGTACAGGAGACAGGAATCAAGACTATCCCCATGGAAAAGAAATACAAAAAGGCAAAATGGTTGTCTAAGAAGGCCTTACAAATAGCTGTGAAAAGAAGAGAAGCAAAAAGCAAAGGAGAGAAAGAAAGATATTCCCATTTGAATGCAGAGTTCCAAAGAATAGCAAGGTGAGATAAGAAAGCCTTCCTCAGCGATCAATGCAAAGAAATAGAGGAAAACAACAGAATGGGAAAGACTAGAGATCTCTTCAAGAAAATTAGAGATACCAAGGGAACACTTCATGCCAAGATGGGTTCGATAAAGGACAGAAATGGTATGGACCTAACAGAAGGAGAAGATATTAAGAAGAGGTGGCAAGAATACACAGAAGAACTGTACAAAAAAGATCTTCACAACCTAGATAATCACGATGGCATGAGCACTCACCTAGAGCCAGACATCCTGGAATGGAAAGTTAAGTGAGTCTTAGAAAGCATCACTACGAACAAAGCAAGTGGAGGTGATGGAATTCCAGTTGAGCTATTTCAAATCCAAAAAGATGATGCTGTGAAAGTGTTGCACTCAATATGTCAGGAAATTTGGAAAACTCAGCAGTGGCCACAGGACTGGAAAAGGTCAGTTTTAATTCCAATCTCAAAGAAAGGCAATGCCAAAGAATGCTCAAACTACTGCACAATTGCACTCATCTCACACACTAGTAAAGTAATGCTCAAAATTCTCCAAGCCAGGCTTCAGCAATACGTGAACTGTGAACTTCCAGATGTTCAAGCTGGTTTTAGAACAGGCAGAGGAACCTGAAATCAAATTGTGAACATCCACTGGATCATTGAAAAAGCAAGAGAGTTCCAGAAAAACATTTATTTCTGCTTTATTGACTATGCCAAAGCCTTTGACTGTGTGGATCACAATAAAATTCTGAAAGAGATGGGAATACCAGACCACCTGACCTGCCTCTTGAGAAACCTGTATGCAGGTCAGGAAGCAATAGTGAGAACTGGACATGGAACAACAGACTGGTTCCCAGTAGGAAAAGGAGTACATCAAGGCTGTATATTGTCACCCTGCTTATTTAACTTATATGCAGAGTACATCATGAGAGACGCTGGGCTGGAAGAAGCATAAGCTAGAATCAAGATTGCTGGGAGAAATATCAATAACCTCAGATATGCAGATGACACCACCCTAATGGCAGAAAATGAAGAGGAACTAAAAAGCCTCTTGATGAAAGTGAAAGAGGACAGTGAAAAAGTTGGCTTAAAGCTCAACATTCAGAAAATTAAGATCATGGCATCCGGACCCATCACTTCATGGCAGATAGACGAGTAACAGTAGAAACAGTGGCTGGCTTTATTTTTCTGGGCTCCAAAATCACTGCAGATGGTGACTGCAGCCATGAAATTAAACAACGCTTACTCCTTGGAAAGAAAGTTGTGACCAACCTAGACAGCATATTAAAAAGCAGAGACATTACTTTGCCAGCAATGGTGCATCTAGTCAAAGCTATGGTTTTTCCAGTGGTCATGTATGGATGTGAGATTTGGACTGTGAAGAAAGCTGAGCGCAGAAGAATTGATGCTTTCGAACTGTGGTGTTGGAGAAGACTCTTGAGAGTCCCTTGGACTGCAAGGAGGTCCAAACAGCCCATCCTAAAGGAGATCAGTCCTGGGTGTTCATTGGAAGGACTGATGCTGAAGCTGAAACTCCAGTACTTTGGCCACCTCATGCAAAGAGTTCACTCATTGGAAAAGACCCTGATGCAGGGAGGGATTGGGGGCAAGAGAAGAAGGGGATGATAGAGGATGAGATGGCTGGATGGCATCACCGACTCAATGGACATGGGTTTGAGTAACTGTGGGAGTTGGTGATGGACCAGGAGGCCTGTTGTGCTGCGATTCATGGGGTCGCAAAGAGTTAGACATGACTGAGCAACTGAACTGACTGATGCATTTCAAGAAGGATTTTATTAGGCTTCCCACCTACTGCATTTCTAAGGAGCCACTGCCAGCAATTTCTGCAGGTCAGACATCTTCTAACAACCATTTTAAACATGATTTTAATTGTAGTAATTGCATCACCACCTATTCTCTACAACTCCATGTGATATTATTCCTGTTGAGACAAAAATAATTTTCACTGAAGTTTCCCTATGTTATATATGGACTACAGAGATTCAGCAATTCAGAGGCCTTCAAGGATGGTATGTGCTCCTTACCAATGATTTCTTAATGCCTCCGTGCGGAGGGTGCCCGCCACATCATTCCAGTGTATGACAGGGAGAGGCTGAGCAGGTTACACAAGAAATCCATTCCCACATCCCCACTTCCTCCAGCTGCAGACTCCTACATCTTCCGAATGCTGGAAGGAGGCGAGCTAGCATTTTAACCTTTCTCACTGTAAGCCAACTTTGGGGACAGCTTCAAATCAGCCAGTTCATTAAACTATACATACCTGCACCAAGTATTTTAGCCAAAACATTATATTCTGAATTCCAAATGAGTACGCTCAATTCACTGAATTCAGTCTTCTCTGATTATATTTCATCAGAGTTGCTCAAACACCTGAAGAATCCATTCCTTGCTTGCTCTCCAAGTTTACTTTCCAGGCTACCAATGATAGACAACAACAAGGTCATTTGTTCTTTTTCTGGAAGTATACTTCTTTTTTATGTAACTTTTAGATGTCGATTTAACTTAAAAAAATGTGTGAAGTCTGCATGAATGGCATAAAGAATTCTAATGTAACTTTCAGCCATAATCAACAAGTGTAAACCTTTTACGTTATTTATGACTTTGCTTTTCTCTGTGGACACATCCATGTACATTTTTTTTCTGAATCATTTGCCCTTTGAGAGGAAATTGCACAAGTCGTATATGTTACTTCAAAATACTTCAGTATGCGTTTTTCAAGACCAAGGACATTCTATTACATAAGCACCATATAATAATTAAAGTTGAGAAATCTAATTTGGATACTATATTGTTATATAATTCCACTATCTGTATTTGAGATTGCCACTTATCCCAATAATGTCCTCTACAGGTATTTTTTTCCTCAGATAATGAAATATATTTATTGTTCATAAGCAAACTTTTCTTTATTTTCACAGTAAGAGCACTTATAGACTACTCTTCTAAAATTTCAAGTGCCTGGTAAGTACTGATAATTACAGATACCGTGTTACACAGCGAGCTCTAGCAATTTCTCGGTTTGGAACCTGAAGTTTCACTTTCTTCCAGTCCTCGGCCACCAGGATTCTGCAGTGTTTCTGTGAGTCCGACTCTTTTAGATAACTCACACAAGGGGAACTGTGCAATGCTTGTCCTTCAGGGACCAGTTTATTTCACTAAGTATAATGTCTTCCATGATCATCCATGTTGTACAGGTACTTTACCTCCTTGGTCAAGTTTATTCATAGGTATCTTATTCTTTTTGGTGCAATTGTAAATGAGGCTGCTTTCTTCATCTCTCTGTGGACAGCTCATTGTTAGAGAAGTTCGGGGAAATACAGAAGTAGAAATTTCCCAGCCTTGTTCCCACCTGATCCCTTTCAACTTCTCAGGGTCTTACCCGTCCACCAGTCCCCTTGCTGCAGTATCCCCAGGGCTGAGTGTGTGATCAGCCTGGCAGCTCCCCAGCCCTGACAGTCAGAGACGCAGCAGCCAACGCTGACTTCCACCAGGAACGGACCAAGACACGGGACCTCACTCTCCTTCTCGGGTCGCCAGCGGTGACCCCTCTCTGCAGAAACACAGACAGGAGGCGGAGGACAGGGGAAGCCGGCTGCTATCACTCACTCAGGCCAGCCTCACGGACAGAGCAGAGGGGAGAGGGTCAGACACGGCCTGAGACAGGAAACCACGGACGTCCACGCAGTGCCAAAGCCCAACTCACCCAACTGACCAAAGGCGAAGATTCTGAAGAATAACCTCGGGGAGGTGAGAGAACTAGGCTCAGAAATGAAAGGGGATCACAGCCAGAGACAGACACTGTAGTGACAATCTAGTGACATGAACTCCGTCACGTTGCTTTAAACGAGTGGACCCAGTGGGGAAGGAAGTGGCCACCGCTCCAGAGTCCTTTCCTGGGAAATCCCACAGACAGGGGGCCTGCCGGGTTACAGCCCACGGAGTCACAGAGTCAGACACGACTTAGCAGCCGAACAACAGCAGAGGTTTAGCATGTGGCGAATTTAGTTAAGAGGACAGACAGGATGATTAATTCAGTTCAGTTCAGTTGCTCAGTCATGTCCGACTCTTTGCAACCCCATGGACTGCAGCACGCCAGGACTCCCTCTCCATCACCAACTCCCAGAGTTTACTCAAACTCATATCCATTCAGTCGGTGATGCCATCCAACCATCTCATCCTCTGCCATCCCCTTCTCCTCCTGCCTTCAATCCCTCCCAACATCAGGGTCTTTTCAAATGAGTCAGGTCTTCACATCAGGTGGCCAGAGTACTGGAGTTTTAGCTTCAGCATCAGTCCTTCCAATGAATATTCAGGACTGATCTCCTTTAGGATGGACTGGTTGGATCTCCTTGCACTCCAAGGGACTCTCAGGAGTCTTCTCCAACACCACAGTTCAAAAGCATCAATTCTTCAGTGCTCAGCTTTCTTTATAGTCCAACTCTCACATCCATACATGACCACTGGAAAAAAGACTAGACAGACTTTTGTTGTCAAAGTAATGTCTCTGCTTTTTAATATGCTGTCTAGGTTGGTGATAGCTTTTCTTCCAAGGAGCAAGAGTCTTAATTTCATGGCTGCAGTCACCACGTGCCAAATTTAGTTAAGAGGACAGACAGGACCTCTAATTCAGTATCGCCAGATTCTACTCAATGGGTACGAAATGGTATCCCAATGGAAAGCAGAAAAAGTGTGCTGGACACCCTGCAAACAACACTTGCCTGCTTCAGATGTAGAGGGGTCCCCTGCGGGGGCAGAGCCTCGTTGCCCACCAGGGAGGCCCTGCTGTTGGCAGGGCAGCCGCTGCAGCCACCCCAGTGCATGGAAATGTGAGCATCACCTGACCGCCCTCCCCAGGACGGATGTCTGGGGCCCTTCCAGCAAACTCGCGCGTATTTCTCACTTGCCCCTCGGATCATGTCCGTTGAAGAAGGTGTCACATCATTCCCACTCAACCACACTGCTTGCAAGGCAGGGTCCACAGTGGTTTGTTTGTATATCCCCCCATACCCAGCTTAACGCCTTAAGCATGCAGCTCAATAAAGACCAGTCGAACAAATGAATAAATGAATGAAAAAAGCCATCTCTTGAACCATCCAGAAAACACTAAGCTTGATGCAGTTTGAAAGGCAAGTACATTTTATGACGACCTCCCATCCTTCACTCATGATATATATGCTATTCTTTCAAAGTGAGAAGTTGCTTAGAAATAACTCAGTCCAGAAAGGAAAAGAAGGCTTCAGTGTTTCGTAGCAGCGGGGACTCTGACTGGCGTGACCATTTCATTTCTAGGAGTCTCTGGGAACTAAGGGAAAATCCTCACACACACTTCCTCCTCTCTTTGCATCTCTCTGTAATTTCTCAGAAGAGCAGAAACTCTTTGATATTTTCTTCTGTTAAGAAAATCAGTTTAAGTCTCATATGAGTCTCAAATCAGCATTTATATTTTTTAAAAATGGATATGGCTGATTTGAAAACATGTTAGAATTAGCTACAGTTAATATTCAACTCATGACCGATAGCATCTTCTGGTTGAATTTTAAATGACCAGAGTTTAAAACTAGTCTTTCAGTGGGACAAAATCAGCTTTATTCCCATGTTAAGTCACTTAACCACTGTAAGATCTCAAACAAAATCTTTAAAAATAAAAAGGAAAAGAGAATGCATGGGTGACATATAAAATAATTCCACAGAGTTTAAAACACATTGCACTGGTTACTTTTTACATACACATACTAGCTGTGCCCTTTGCTATCTTGCCATTTTGTACATTTTGCTATGATATGACACTTTGTATGTACATATGTTAGCTGTGCCATTGGTATCTTAAAGGAGGGCTTACCTAACCAAAATGCTAAAATTCTAATACACATATATGAGCACAAGCCTTGAACAATTTTAAAAGAACACAAGGCAATAGACCGTTTGAATCACTAGTAACAGTAAAAAAAAATAGTAAGACAATATTTTGGCTAGTAGGCAAAGAATTTTGTAAATAATAAGAAAAAATAATTGCTCATACTGGCAAAGATTCAATAAAGTAGGAACTCTCCTCACTTCTGGTGGTAGTGCAGATTACAGTTTGACATTAGATGCCAAGTGCCTTAAAATATTAATATCCTCTGACCCACTTAATCTCACTTTGAAGATCCACTGTAAGAAACGATTCCAAATGCCTACGATACAGTTTGGAAGCAGGTATTCATTTTGCCTGTGGAGGCAAAAAGCTAGTGGAAGTGATGGAATCCCAGTTGAGCTATTTCAAATCCAAAAAGATGATGCTGTGAAAGTGTTGCACTCAATATGTCAGCACATTTGGAAAACTCAGCAGTGGCCACAGGACTGGAAAAGGTCAGTTTTCATTCTAATCTCAAAGAAAGGCAATGCCAAAGAATGCTCAAACTACTGCACAACTGCAGTCATCTCACACACTAGTAAAGTAATGCTCAAAATTCTCCAAGCCAGGCTTCAGCAATACGTGAACTCTGGGAACTTCCAGATGTTCAAGCTGGTTTTAGAACAGGCAGAGGAACCTGAAATCAAATTGTGAACATCCACTGGATCATCGAAAAAGCAAGAGAGTTCCAGAAAAACATTTATTTCTGCTTTATTGACTATGCCAAAGCCTTTGACTGTGTGGATCACAATAAAATTCTGAAAGAGATGGGAATATCAGACCACCTGACCTGCCTCTTGAGAAACCTGTATGCAGGTCAGGAAGCAATAGTGAGAACTGGACATGGAACAACAGACTGGTTCCCAGTAGGAAAAGGAGTACATCAAGGCTGTATATTGTCACCCTGCTTATTTAACTTCTATGCAGGATACATCATGAGAAACGCTGGGCTGGAAGAAGCACAAGCTGGAATCAAGATTGCGGGAGAAATATCAATAACCTCAGACATGCAGATGACACCACAGTTATGGCAGAAAGTGAAGAAGAACTAAAGGGCCTCTTGATGAAAGTGAAAGAGGAGAGTTAAAAAGTTGGCTTAAAGCTCAACATTCAGAAAACTAAGATCATGGCATCCGGTCCCATCACTTCATGGCAAATAGATGGGGAAACAGTAGAAACAGTGGCTGACTTTATTTTTCTGGCCTCCAAAATCACTGCAGATGGTGATTGCAGCCATGAAATTAAAAGATGCTTACTCCTTGGAAGAAAAGTTATGACCAACCTAGACAGCATATTAAAAAGCAGAGACATTACTTTGTCAGTAAAGGTCCATCTAGTCAAAGCTATGGTTTTTCCAGTGGTCATATATGGATATGAGAGTTGGACTATAAAGAAAGCTGAGCACTGAAGAATTGATGCTTTTGAACTGTGGTGTTGGAGAAGACTCTTGAGAGTCCCTTGGACTGCAAAGAGATCCAACTAGTCCATCCTAAAGGAACTCAGTCCTGGGTGTTCATTGGAAGGACTGATGTTGAAGCTGAAGCTCCAATACTTTGGCCTGATGTGAAGAGCTGACTCACTGGAAGAGACCCTGATGCTGGGGAAAATTGAAGGCGGGAGGAGAAGGGGACCACAGAGGATGAGATGGTTGGATGGCATCACCAACTCGATGGACATGAGTTTGAGTAAACTCCGGGAGTTGGTGATAGACAGGGAGGCCTGGTGTGCTACAGTCCATGGGGTCGCAAAGAATTGGACACGACTGAGCGACTGAACTGGACTGAACTGATTCATTTTACCGAGATGCTCCTCAATTAAAATTGCATAAAAGGCCAAGATGGTTGACATCGCCCTTCCGTGCAGTTCACCTCCTTGCTACGCCCTTCCCTCTTCTCAGGTTCTCAGTGTCTTGTCTTTCTTGTTCCTTGGCTGTTTCCCCATCTCCTACGCTCTGGACCAGGAGAGGTATCAGACTGAGAAGAGAACAGACTCTGCCAGCTTCTCTGAAATTACACTCAGTCCTCTAATCCTGCGACAGCTACTCTGTCTACTTAACTCAAAGTCTTGCTCATTTTGGGCCATGCCAGGCCCACACTTGCCATAGAGAAAGAAAAGAAATCATTGATGGGAAATGGGGTCTTAAAGCTTTTTCTGAGAAAGAAGGGATAAAGTAGATAGGTTGGGGGGCGGGGGCAGGCAATCAGTTACACACACAGAAGCCCTGAACATAATTTCACCTGGAGCAGGAGAACCATGCTCACTGGCATCTAACTGCCTTTTCCACTCATGCAGATCATCATTTCCAAAGTTACTTTCACAACTGAGTATACATGGGCTGCCTTTGGCATTCTTTGTCCCTACAAAGGTTTGAGAAGATTGAAAAAGTAGAATGTTATCTGAAGATGGCCTTTGGGTTTTAGCAAAAAGGCAGAAGGGCAGTGCTTTGTAGAAGTCAAGAAAAAGTCAAACTTTATTCCTAGAGCCAGAAGCTTGGCATTCACTACACGGAGGTACATGTAGAAACAGTGGTGGTGAGGATACTGTTTGGCACGTGTCTGCACAGACCTACACCTGATCTTTTCAGGGTGCAGGTCACTGCTAGAGAGAGGCCCCCAGCTCCCAGGGCACCTACCTCCATCCTCCTGCTCATCACATGGTGACGGATGAGCAAGCAGACCCGGGGCACGGAACCCAGAGATCTAAGCCCCATCCACACACCCCTGAAACAGCTCTGCCTCGTCTCCAGACTTAGGGAAACCGGCCAAAGTGCACACGGAATCACGGGCAGTGGATTTGGGGCCAACCAGCATCCGCCTATCAGTAGCTCTACTGTAGGAGGAGAGTAGTCTAAGTGGACGTGTCCGCTTGGACCCGTGGGGAGCGCAGCCACCAGGAACGGCAGGGGTTTCCACTGGACACTGGGCCTCAGGCAAGAGTCGGGGCAGCCAGCGGCTCTCAGTCCAACGGCTCGGATCCATCGTGTGTGCGTTCACTCTGAGTGTGGAAGGCAGGGAACTGAAACATCCCTACATTTATCTTGAGGACCCGAAGGTGCTCATTTCTCCCCTTCCCTCTGATGGTGATGACAGTGCATTGACAAGCTATTAATATGGTAATCAGTATCCCGACTGGGTTTGATCGTGAAGATTTTGTTGGAATTTCTCACATATGAAAGTAAGATGATTACCATTCTACCTGTAAATAACAGGCCAGGCTGATGACAGAAGAGAAGGAATCACTGCCCTTAGCTCATGTACCAGAAAGACATCAAGAGGAAGGGCAGATAGGAGGGCCCATTTTCAACACCATTAGTTTGTTATAAATAACTGTCTAAATGGGAGACATTACTGCTATGTGGAAATCATGGGAACATTTTTTCTGAGTTCAGAGGACCCCATATACTTCATAGTACAATCAGGGAAAACATCAATATTCGCATCCAGAAAATGCACTGAGAAAGACCGAATATACATCCCTTTGATATAGAGGTGTATTCCACTGCCCTCAATAAATGTGTTAAATCGTTCCACTGGGAGGTCTGCCAGTTCCCAGATAGCCTGGACGTGTCTGATGCTCCCTGGACCACAAATTTCTCCTGACTCTGTTACGGCTTTCTCACACAAGCAGAGCTGTGATATAATAAAGATTTAAAGACACATAGTTCTCGTACTGTGTCATGATGAGTCACCAACACACAGGAAATGCATGGTGGTCAGTCTGGATCAATGGTTCAGACCATCTTTCTCTTGATAACTGGTCTCTTACTTTATTTCTTAATAAGAATCGATAATGCCTAGTCATTTTAAAAAATATTATCAGCCATGACTACTCTATTATTGAACCGAGTTTTACACCTAATGGTGCCCTGGAGACAGAGCCCTTTTCTGATGGCCAGCCCAAGCCTCTTTGCCCTTAATTCATCAGGTAGCCCCACACTTGGAGTTCAAACGTGGGGCTGGATTTCCAAGCGTGAAGTATGCAGTGACCGCGGGATTCGACAGCGGTCACCCGGTCGCTGCAGGGGCCTGAGAAATGTAATCAGGGAGCAGCGCTGCGTGTCGGCCCTGTGAGGTCCCTGGGGCCAGGTGCTACTTAAATATGACGTGTTCGAGCCCCCTGACCGGCGGGGGTGGATGGTGCTTTGACACCTCCCCGTTTCGCTGCCCCGTGCCAGGCGTCTGCACAAAAGCACAAGACAGTCAGCGGCTGAGTCTCTCTGGCCGCGTGAACTCCAGCAGGAGACAGTCTTACCTGCATTGCAAGACGCCGTCCATGGGAGCTGTGGTTATCTCCGTCTCTTATTCATTTCCTTCTGCACACTCAAAATAGGCAGCTCCAACTGCCTCTCTTTATTAAGCAGATCCTGATAAGCTTCAAATGACCCGTAAACTCCCTTCTGAGCTGCTTCTGAATAAATGAACATTTAGAAAGAAGAAACAATTGCAGTCAGATTCTTCTGTAGACCTGATCTTACTAGTTCAAAAGACGACTCTGGACTGTGTTCGCTTTCCATACTGAAACATTAAGAGATCTCCTTACGGACAGAATATGGGAAGCAGAGCGTCTGTCTATGGAGTACACAGCAGCGAGAGGATAGGGACCTATTGAATCTGCAGTAGCAGAAAGACCATAACACTATCTTCTGTAAATGAGATTCCAGGTGACAGTGGGACACAACAGTGTTGTGTTTATATATCTACTCATCTTAAAGCCATGTGAATTTTTAAAGGACAATGTCCTGGTTTATCTGTGTTTGCAGAAAGTACTAAACCAGTCTTTTAATACATGCTGACTAACAGCCACAGAAACTGCTTCAGCCCATCACCGTCTTCATCAAACACCTTGGCGATGGAAGAGAGGGTAAGTGAACGCTTTATCCAGCATTCCGTAACCACCCGATGCAGAGCCAGCAGTGGGACCAGAATTACAACAATCTGTCAGACGAAGGGAAAGGCAGGAATGGAATCTCTAGCAAGCTTGGTCCTGCACTCCTTCACCCTTTCTGCCTGTCATCCATGGGTGAACAAGCATACTTTAACTATGGGTGCACATCCAGTCTGGAGACTAGAATGCAAGGAAAGTCTTACCTTAAACTAGAACTTTAGGAAAAGTTAGTTACTCAGTCAGCTGAGAGCAGAGTTAAAAGTTACTGTAATTCAAAGGTCAATGTGAACATGTGAACCCAAAGACTTCTCATTCAACATGAATAGCAGGATAGTCCAACTGACAAGAAGAGGTAGAAATATGGGCATTAACATAAACAGAGAACTTCCAGGGAAGCATTTTGGAAGCATGCCAGGAGGTTTAGTGATGGCAGGTTTTTTTCCTTTGGGACCCTGTAGTAACCCCCATATAAATGTGTCCTTTCAAAAGTCCCCTTAATTTAAAATGTTAGTTCCCACCAGACAGCAGAGCTTTGAGTTGAAATCTAATTACCTACACCTTCCTTTAAATGAATGGATTTCATAATAAATGACTCCAATAGCAGATGCAACATGACAGAAAAGCTACATTTCCCAGAATGTTGTCCTGATGGAAAGTTCAATGCTCCTTCTTTAATCAGAAAGCTGACCCATCAGATAAGTGTGTTAGCTTTCAACATGACCCTGCATTGATTAAATTTTGCCCAAACCCACAGAATTAAATGGAAAGAAAAGGAATAATAGATTGGTTTTACCTTGTTTTCAGCTGAAGTGACTCATTTGTCAGATTGCTTTGAATAAAAATTTACATGGTATAGTAAATTTATCTGAAATACAGAAGGTTTATTTGTAATCAAAATGGATTTTAGTTCTTGGGTTGCCAGTGGTTTACATTCATTAGATCAGTAATTTCTATTTGCTGTGCAGTTTATCAGAGAATGCTTGCTAAAAAAGGAAAACAACAGTGAAACAGAACTGTTTGAGTATTTTCAAGCATTAAAAATATGCCTTACATTTACATGCACATTAGATTCTAAAAAACTGTATATGCCCAGGGAGAAAAATATATATTTCTAACCATTAAAATAGAAGTGTAGAAAGAGCCCTCAGTGTTAAACATGAAGTAACTGAGCCATATAAAGATGAAGTGACTCTTTTGCAATCACATCACAAATTACTAATCCAAGCAGGACAAGGATCTAGTCTTCCAGGTGCTGTGCTGAGTCATGCAGTCGTGTCCGGCTCTTTGTGACCCCATGGACTGCAGCCCGCCAGGCTCCTCTGTCCATGGGATTCTCCAGGCAAGAACACTGGAATGGGTTGCCATGCCCTCCTCCTTCTAGATACGAGACTAGGTCAATGGGTTTATCCACAGCCTATGCATTCAATAAATATTCTTTGAATGAATGAATGACATGCAATGTTTTTCAAATAAATCTTTGCCCTGCCATTAGGGATTTAAAATTTAGTTTCCTAAATCAAAGAGGAGAAATTATTGTCTGTACTAAAGATTAGATAGATAGGTAGTAAAAAGAGAGGTTCAGGGAGAGAGAAAGAGAGAGTGAAAGAGAAAGAGAACAAGCAAACAATTTCCCAATCCCTGAACTGGGGGTAAAGATGATGTTTCCCATTCAGGAAACATTGTCTCTATCTCTTTGGAGAATTTCTAGGTGTTCAGAGACACCCTGGAACTCTCAGTTCAGTCACTCAGTCGTGTCCAACTCTGTGACCCCATGGACCACAGCACGCCAGGCCTCCCTGTCCATCATCAACTTCTGGAGTTTGTTCAAACTCATGTCCATCGAGTAGTGATGCCATCCAACCATCTCATCCTCTGTCGTCCCCTTCTCCTCCTGCCTTCAATCTTTCCCAGCAACAGGGTCTCTTCAAATGAGTCAGCTCTTCGCATCAGGTGGCCAAAGTATTGGGAGTTTCAGCTTCAACATCAGTCCTTCCAATGAAACTCCGGGACTGATTTCCTTTAGGATGGACTGGTTGGATCTCCTTGCAGTCCAAGGGACTCTCAAGAGTGTTCACCATCACAGTTCAAAAGCATCCATTTTTCAGCGCTCAGCTTGCTTTATGGTCCAACTCTCACATCCATACATGACTACTGGAAAAACCATAGCTTTGACTAGACAGACTTTTGTTGACAAAGTAATGTCTCTGCTTTTTAATATGTTGTCTAGGTTGGTCTTAGTTTTTCTTCCAAGGAGCAAGCATCTTTTAATTTCATGACTTCAGTCACCATCTGCAATGATTTTGGAGCCTGAGAAAATACAGTCTCTCATTGTTTCCATTGCTTCCCCATCTATTTGCCATGAAGTGATGGGACCTGATGTTATGATCTTAATTTTCTGAATGCTGACTTTTAAGTCAGCTTTTTCACTCTCCTCTTTCACTTTCATCACGAGGCTCTTTAGTTCTTCTTTGCTTTCTGCCGTAAGAGTGGTGTCATCTGTGTATCTGAGGTTGTTGAAATTTCTCCTGGCAATCTTGATTCCAGCTTGTGCTTCATCCAGCTCAGCATTTCTCATGATGTACTCTGCATGAGAGTACATCATATAGCAAGGAGAGATAAAAAGCCTTCCTGAGTGATCAGTGCAAAGAAATAGAGGGAAAAAATAGAATGGGAAAGGTTAGAGATCTCTTCAAGAAAATCAGAGATACAAAGGGAACATTTCATGTAAAGATGGGGTTGATAAAGGACAGAAGTGGTATGGACATAACAGAAACAGAAGATATTAAGAAGAGGTGGCAAGAATACACAGAAGAACTGTACAAAAAAGATCTTCACGACTCAGATAATCACAATGGTGTGATCACTCACCTACAGCCAGACATCCTGGAATGTGACGTCAAGTGGGCCTTAGAAAGCATCACTACAAACAAAGCTAGTGGAGGTGATGGAATTACAGTTGAACTATTTCAAATCCTGAAAGATGATGCTGTGAAAGTGCTGCACTCAATATGCTAGCAAATTTGGAAAACTCAGCAGTGGCCACAGGACTGGAAAAGGTCAGTTTTCATTCCAATCCCAAAGAAAGGCAATGCCAAAGAATGCTCAAACTACTGCACAATTGCACTCATCTCACATGCTAGTAAAGTAATGCTCAAAATTCTCCAAGACAGGCTTCAGCAATACGTGAACCATGCACTTCCAGATGTTCAAGCTGGTTTTAGAAAAGGCAGAGGAACAAGAGATCAAATTGCCAACATCTGCTGGATCATCAAAAAAGCAAGAGAATTCCAGAAAAACATCCATTTATGCTTTATTCACTATGCCAAAGCCTTTGACAGTGAAGATCATGATAAACTGTAGAAAATTCTGAAAGAGATGGGAATACCAGACCACCTGACATGCCTCTTGAGAAACCTGTATGCAGGTCAGGAAGCAACAGTGAGAACTGGACAATGATCAACAGACTGGTTCCACATAGGAAAAGGAGCATTTCAAGGCTGTATATTGTCACCCTGCTTATTTAACTTACACGCAGAGTACATCATGAGAAACGCTGGGCTGGAAGAAGCACAAGCTGGAATCAAGACTGCCAGAAGAAATATCAATAACCTCAGATATGCAGACAACACCACCCTTATGGCAGAAAGTGAAGAGGAACTAAAAATCCTCTTGATGAAAGTGAAGGAGAAAAGTGGAAAAAGTTGGCTTAAAGCTCAACATTCAGAAAACTAAGATCATGGCATCTGGTCCCATCACTTCATGGGAAATAGATGGGGAAACAGTAGAAACAGTGTCATACATTATTTTTTTGGGCTCCAAAATCACTGCAGATGGTGACTGCAGCCATGAAATTAAAAGACGCTTACTCCTTGGAAGGAAAGTTATGACCAACCTAGATAGCATATTTAAAAGCAAAGACATTACTTTGGCAACAAAGGTCCGTTCTAGCCAAGGCTATGGTTTTTCCAGTGGTCATGTATGGATGTGAGCGTTGGATGGTGAAGAAAGCTGATCACCAAAGAATTGATGCTTTTGAACTGTGGTGTTGGAGAAGACTCTTGAAAGTCACTTGGATTGCAGAAAGATCCAACCAGTCCATCCTAAAGGTGATCAGTCCTGGTTGTTCATTGGAAGGACTGATGCTGAAGCTGAAACTCCAATACTTTGGCCACCTCATGCGAAGAGTTGACTCATTGGAAAAGACCCTAATGCTGGGAAGGATTGGGGGCAGGAGGAGAAGGGGATGACAGAGGATGAGATGGTTGGATGGCGTCACCCACTCAATGGACCTGGGTTTGGGTAGACTCTGGGAGTTGGTGATGGACAGGGCGGCCTGGTGTGCTGCTATTCCTGGTGTTGGAAAGAGTCAGACACAACTGAGCCACTGAACTGAACTGACTGTGCATGAAGGTTAAACAAGCAGGGTGACAATATATAGCCTTGGCATACTCCTTTTCTGATTTGCAACCAGTCTGTTGTATCATGTCCACTTCTCACTGTTGCTTCCTGACCTGCATACAGAATTCTCAGGAGGCAGGTCAGGTGGTCTGGTATTCCCATCTCCTTCAGAATTTTCCACAGTTTATTGTGATACACAGTGAAAGGCTTAGGCATAGTCAATAAAGCAGAAATAAATGTTTTTTCTGGAACTCTCTTGCTTTTTCTATGATCCAACAGATGTTGGCAATTTGATCTCTGGCTCCTCTGCCTTTTCTAAATCCAGTTTGCACATCTGGAAGTTCATGATTCATGTACTATTGAAGCCTGGCTTGGAGAATTTTGAGCATTACTTTACTAGCGTGTGAGAGGAGTGCAATTGTGCGGTATTTTGAGCATTCTTTGGCATTGCCTTTCTTTGGGATTGGAATGAAAACTGACCTTTTCCACTTTGCCACTGCTGAGGTTTCCAAATTTGCTGACACATTGAGTGCTGGTACTGTAGACTGGCATAATAAATGAATAGCATTTAGCCAATGTCCATGTAAAATGTTTCCAATTATCCAACCCTGTTTTCCTGTTGACATGAATCTAAAAGGAGACAATTGCTTGTGGATATCCTTGCTTCCCTATGTGAACTGCAGAGGCCTTTCTTCCCCCGGCCCCTTTGGGGCGATATTACACGTCAAGGCAGGAGAGCACCAGGAGTGGACAGTGCTCCCGGCCTTTCTCACGTGCAGATCGCCTCCCGGTGGGAGAAGAAGAATCAAGACCGCCAGCTCATGGGTTTCACCCTTCGTTACTCTTCCCTTCCTTCCTCCTTTCTTTCCTGCTCTTATTTTTTAAGATCACAATTTTAAAGCACACTGAAATTATAACTATTAATACTGAAACCCACTACCTATTGAATCCGTGGCATTCCATGTCATTAGAGGAAGCCAGACACCACTGGGTTACAAAGAAGTCAATTCTTACACTTAGGGTTTTGAAATTCATGGCAGAGTCATTGGCTTAAATGACAACTTTTCTATTTTAAGAGAAAAGATTTTGAAAGAAAAAAGCATGTATTGAAATGGCAGCTTTGATAAAAGTAAGAGCATTAATTTTATACTATATATACAGTAAGATCAGAAAAACAATGCCAGATTACATAGACGTCATTTTCCGCTCTTAAAAGGAGATAAATTTCAACCAGCTGGGAGGAGGCATGGCTAGCCCAGGGGACAACCGTAGAGTGAGTTGCTGGTGGGAGTCTTTGCCAAAAAAAAGTCTAGGTAGGTTTAAGGGGGTGGCCTCAGAGCCAGAGAGAAATGTACCCACTTCTCAGATCCCCCTTAGGCAAAAAGCCTTAGAGAAAAGGCTCCCCCTCTGTCATGGGACCACAACTGTGAACAGAAACGCTGGCAGGGCAGGTGTAGGTGGAGAGTGTCTGAGAGTCCCCGCCTGAGGCTCCACACCCCAGAGGGTTAGGAAGCAAGCACAGAAATTTCCAGTGAACCTCCACGGGGAACACACGCAGGTGAGGACGTGAACCCAAGTGTGAGCTCCAGTGGTGACTGCAGCCCGCCGCTGCGGACGCCGCAGGGCCTCGGGGGCTACGGCAGGCCGGGGGGGCAGCACAGATACACGCTGATGACCAGGGCTGACTCGAGTTCACACGGAAGCCTGCACCCAGGTGTGTACACCAGCCTTACTCACAGCTGCCAACTTGGAAGCCGTGAAGACATCCTGCAGGAGACGACTGGATAAATACAGACACGCGCCCACCTCCTCATGACCCTGTGACCCGCAGCCCACCAGGCTCCTCTGTCCATGGGGTTCTGCAGGCCCGAACACTGGAGTGGGTGGCCATGCCCTCCTCCAGGGCATCTTCCTGACCCAGGGGCCAAACCCGCATCTCTTATGCCTCCTGCACTGGCATGTAGGTTCTTCACCATTCAGCACTGAAAAGAACTGAGCTGTCAGGCCATGAAAAGACATGGAGAAGGTTTATAAATGCATGTTACTTAGTGAAAGAAGCCAATCTGAAAAGGTTACACGCTGTATGACATTCTGGGAAAGGCAAACCTACAGTGACCTTGCAAAGATCAGTGGTTGCCAGGGGTTCTCGGGGAGGGAGGGATGACCGGGTGGGACACAGAGGGCGTGGTGGGCAGTGAAAACACTCCGCATGACACCATGATCATAGATCCGTGTCACTGTGCGCTTGTCCAGACCCAAAATATGCAGCAAGAGCAAGCCCTAAGGTAACTCCAGACTTCGGGTGACGAAGCTGTGTCAGTGAAGGCCCACGGCGTTTAAGGAACGCCCCGCCCTGGTGGAGGGCCCGTAAGAGCAGACGGTGTGCGTGCAGAGGGAGGCAGTCCAGGGAACTCTGTACCTGCCTCTCAGGTCCGCTGGGAACATCTCCAAACAAATCAGATCTTAAAACACTGCCATTTGCAGCAATGTGGATGGATCTCGAGAATATTACACTTAGTGAAATAAGTCAGATAGAGAAAGACAAATACTATCTGATCTCACTCATATGTGGAATCTAAAAAGTGGCTGCAGACAAGAGTGTAGGATCGGCGGTGGCAATGAACTAGACATCCACTTCTAATTCTAGGATGTGTTTCAAGCCCAGAGGTGGATTCGGAGTGGAAGAGAAGGACACAAAGGAGCAGAACCTTGAAATACCTTAGTGAAAACTCTGAATCAGCTGAGAACCAGTGTGGGGGAAAGAAGATACAATTTAAGCTCAATTACAGGAAATAAGAAAATCAAAGTTTGCACATTTCTTTATCAACTGTCAAATTTAAGTCTGCTACATCCAATAAAAATAGTGTTATTGGGTACCAATAAAAATGTTCTTTTGGTGTCATTGGGTTAGAGGTTCAGGCTCATACATACATGGCAAGGTTTCTCAGCCTGGGTGCGGCTGGCATTGGAGACACATGATTCTTGGTTATGGGAGCTATCTCTTTACACAGTAGAATGTTTAGCAGCACCTTTGGTCTCTACCCAGCATATAGATGCCAGTAGCAAACACATTCCTCAGACAAAACCAAAACGTCCTCTGGGATTGAGGGGCAGGAAACTGCCCTTGTTGAGAATCACTCTTCCAGAACACCCCCCGTGACCCTGAGGAAGGAACCGCAGACCTCCAGGGAGCAGCTTATGAACAACAGATGTAGCCAGTTCCTCATTCACAAATGAGAAGTTGAAGCCAAGGAAAGTAAGTTGACTTTTATTCCGCCTCAGTATAAATTAAGGAGAGAGCTGGTATTGTAACTCAAATTTCCCTACACCAAGTTCTGTGCTTTGCCTTCTGAGAATCTGAAATATCCTTAGAAAGGTAGCGGAGAAGCTGACACGCAACAGTAACTTCTGTTTCTGCACTGAATGAGCCCTTAGGGCCATGCCTTGTCCCTGGACATTTCAGGGCCAGTGAAGAGCAAAAACCCAAAGCTTCCAGCAAGTGGCAGACATGTGCAGAGGTCACCCTGTACCTTTCAGCAGATTCAGCCCTCACCTGCTCACCTGTGAATCAACAGGCAATGCAGAACAGGGTCACGGGCCATGTCTAACTCGGGGCTGTGGAGATGGTAAACGCAGGATGGCATTTTCCATTCCCCAGGGCCCGTGGGTGATGGAGCTGTTGACGCAGCCGCGTGGTTCCCGTGTGTGAGATGCCATCTCCTTTGTGCAGTGCAAAGCCCCCAGCGCCCGTTATCTGCCCAGCACACCTTGAGCTGCGCTCACATGCGCCCACGTCCTGTGACTGCCAGCATGTTTTCCTATCTCCCCGACAAAACTGCAGGTCATGCTACAACGGACAAGAGTCTTTTTCTGCTTCTTTTCTGTTTTCTATTACATCTGCTTAGCACAGTACTGGGCACGAAAGAGCAGACGCTTGGATTTGAAAACTGCTAGCCATGGTTCTACAGAAACGCCTTTAATTCATTCAGAAGCTGGGTGTCCTCAGCTCCATAGTCTGTCTGCCGCAGATAGGCCAAAAGCTGTGATTCTATCTCCTAGCCTCATTTATTAATGTGTCTCTGCACGCCACACTATCTGACATCAGAAGCTGGTGGCAACCTTCCAATCTGGGTTTCTAATAGAGATAAATGTTGAGCAGAGGTGGCGAGCTGGCTGACGGCCCACCGAAGGCAGCCCCGGGCTAAGCGCTCTCTGGCCGATTATTAAAGGCGACATGGCCAGACACCGGCTGTGCCCGGCACACACAGGCGACTTGGCCCCGAGCCCGTCTTATCAGTCAGCGTCTCTGTGCCTCTGTCTCCTTATGTGAAGAACGGAAATCGGAGTTCCTACTAACGAGGTCATTATGGATACTAATATACACAAAGTTCCCAAACATACCTAGCACACATCAGCTTCTCCATGCAGATCAGCTCTCATCATCATCACAAAAGGTACCGGGAGGATTCATGCCAGGAAACACCGGCCTGTCCGCCCTTCCAATGACCATAGGCTCCTTGAAACCACTTAGCCACCAAGTAACTGAACACACGGGCTTGACGTATAAATTAAAATGCTAAACTCTTACACATGAAGAGAGTTATAGAAGTATTTATCACTCAAAATATTTAAAAATTATATTTTAGCATTAAATGATATGACAAGACTTTGTTCTTTCTAAATGTCTTTGTTAACTTCAATTGTGCAAGGTCCGGGGAGACACATTTCCATTACAAAATACCCGAAACTAACCCCAGGCCTCCACCACCCCTGACACCCTGGAGCTCCTCTGAGAGGCAGAAAACAGGATGATTTTCTTACAGATTTGTAGAATGAGATCATGTCTACCTAGAGACAAGACTGTTGCCATTAAAAACTTATTGAAATATGTGTATCCCCAGCCTTTCTTTTCTCCTGCTAAAGAAAGTTTTCTGGCTTCTCCCTCTCCTCTGCCCTCCAAGCGGAGGAATAGGACGGGTCCTACAGAACTCCAGCAGTGGTTAAAAGGCAGAAATGGAAAAAAAATTCAAAGAAAAGAACTTTTGCATCAAAAGTACACAGGCCCAGTTTTCTTTAAAGTATTGGATGGCAGCCTGACAAAGAGGGGGAAATGGTTTAGAAGAATTAAACACTAGCGGCTCGTGTGTGCTGGCCACTGGGGCATGAGTCAGCTGGAAGATGAGATTTAATGAGACAAGTTTGGGGAAAATCAGCAGCCATTGGTGCAGAGGCTGTTAGAATGAGGAATGCTGGGAAGGATTCCTAATGTGCTTATGTGCATATTACCACGTGGCTCCCTCTCCTTCCTTCCCAGGCGACGTGTCCTTAGAAGAGCAAATTTGTCATTTTTTTAAATCAACACCTAGGAAATACCTAGGTCACGTAAAATCTTGCATGATGGTTATACCACATGTCACACAGGGATGAGGGAGCAAGTCACACATGAATGGTACAAATATCCAGGAGGACAGATGTAATCAAACTTCAAAGACAGTGGCATTGTGGCTGATGTCAAACTGTAGGGAATGAATGAATCTTTTGGAAATGGTGACTTGGTTGCTGCCCTGAAGTTGCTGACAAAGTGCAACAGGAACGCTTGGAACCACGAGCAGACTGACGGATTCCGCCCAGACCCCGGAGGAGAGCGGCCAGAAGTCCCCATGCCTTGCGGTTCGGTTTGCGCTTTCACAGGAGGCGGTGGCAGCAGCCACTTTATCAGCAGACAGAGCCGGGCAGCTCCACGGGCTGGAGCCCAGCTGCTCGCTCCCTTCTCGGAAGTGCAATACAAATTAATTTGCCAAAACATCCCAGAGTCATCTCTGTACTAAATGATGCATGATTAAACAAACACAGGCTGGCTGCGTTGGCCCTGGCCACGTCCGGGATCATGATTTGCTGAGCGCTGATGAGCCCCCATTGTTTTGGGTGGCAACAGCTCAGCAGACGCCAAGAGGACCCTGGAAACGCACCACGCTGCCGCTTCTGGAAGGCAGAGCTTCAGATTTCTCTGTTGCCATTTTCCAGCCAAATGTTTCAAAGCAATTGAAAGGCTTGGGTGAGCAGGCTCTCCTAACAACCTCATCAGTCCTGAACCCTGCAGTGGGCCCAGGTCTCAAGTGGTTTTTTTAAAAAATAATAGTACCATAAAATAGCAACTAAATATCAGCCAATAGAAACAATTCTGAAGAGAGAGACTGAGACTATGGAAGAGATTAGTCACAGTTTATCAAACATTGATGACTTGTGGTTACTGTGCTTTATTCCTGCAAATGGGAGAAATTCATGCATAACCTATATAGTCGGGTGTCTTCAGAGTAAATGAAAGCAGCTGAATAATGCAGTTCCCCTCGACCCTGAGACTCCTTACATCTTACATAACCACCAGGCAGAGCACTGCTGCTTGGGGTGATTAAGTTGTAAAAAGAGCTTTGTCCAGGTCCTGTGTGTCCCTCAAAACTTCTCACGAGAGGGATTCGCTGTCTTCCGGTCCCCCCAAAAGCTAAAACCTGGGCAGGAGCAGACAGCGCTTGAGCAGTTCCTCCTGATACAAGCATCTCAGGCTCCTGTCTTCGGGAAGACTGAGACGCCCGTTCTTCTTGCCTGCACCCTTGCCTGCTTTCTGAAAGGCCATAGCTGGCTTTGGCTTGGGAGGCCGTGTAAGCCTCCACTGTAATTAAAAAGTACAATGTCAGAAATAAGCTCTGCCTCCAGCAAGACAGAAGCTGTGTTCGTCAAAGGTCTTTGCCTCCTTCCTCATAGACCATCAAACCCCATCTTTTTAAAAAATGCAAATAAGAAAAGCCCCTACAAGGCAGAACAAGAACTATGTTGAAACAAAGTCAATAAAACAATTTGCTCTTCCAGGGAGCAGCAGAGGTAATTTCCACTGTGATCTTCCCTATCCACATCCCGGGTTGGGCCTGATTTATTCACCTTCGGAGGAGGAAGCTCTGCATTCAATTTTTTGATTAAAGCCTGTTTTGTTGGTTGAGGGCAAAAGCTTTCAATTATCCTCATGAAGGGTGTCCTTACTGTCTGAAAAAAAAAAAAAAAACAGAAGGTACCCCTAAGCCCTGGGACAGGAAGACTATAAGGGTGCATTAATTCTTAGGGATGACATGGAATTCCTTATAAATCACCTAATCCTGTGAGTCAGGAAGTACATTGGAAGTCAAAATGGAAGCTTCACAGACGCTTTTGGCTTCAAAAAGCCAAAAAAGCAAGGCTTCATGCAAAGTTATTCGCAGAGTGCAGAGCATGCTTCTTGCCAATTAGACAGCTCTATATTTACAGACTCTTATAATCAATTCAACTTGCCATTTATAAAAGAAGAAATTGAGGCCCCCACGAATTAATTCACCCAAGATTAAATTACCCAGTTTACCCACACGTCCCCGCCGGGTCCTAACTGCCGCCATGCCTTCACTCACCAGGAGGCGGCAGCAGAGAGCCCTCCCCGATGCGGAGAGCAGAGGCCGCGGCAGCAGGCGGACCCTCAGGAGGGGGTGGGCCAGGGCTTTAGCAGCGCAGTCTGTCATCTGTATGTTTATGTGGCATGATGCCAAACAGCCAACTGTCTGAATGTTTAAAACCTGGCTGCTGCCTGTCTTTGCACACCGTCAGGGTGGATGGAACAAACTGCACTCTCCTCGTATTAAAAGGGGGCTCCCCGTGTCCTTCCGGGATTCTTCCTTCCCAATAACCCAAAAGAGACTGTGTCTCCAAAAAGCGGAAAATCACTGCCTTCTTCACGATTGCTATTGGTAATGAGATTAACTACCAACATCCTGGGGTTGAAACTAGGAACACGTGATTAGATATTTTAGGGTTTCTTGGGGAAGGAGGAAACTGCTGACCTACAGTATCATTCTACAGCAGGGTTACCTCTAGGTGCCTGTTACTCTAAACACAGGTACAAGTAAAACGCATGTAACGTGTGCATGGCTGTGACAGAGATGTGTCATGGAGAGCAGACTGGCTGTCAGAGAACCGACGAGACAAACCCAGACGATTCCTGGGAGTAGGGGCACCACAAACGTGAAAAAGATGCTGGTGGCCATAAGCGACAGGAAGCAAGCTATGCACCCCTGATGGCCCCAGTGGTGTCGTGGTGCATACCTACCTACCGGCAGCAAAACTTATCCACCCCAGAGATTTGGAAAAACAAACCCAACGATCAGGAAGGCAAACCTTTGGTTGGTGAGGGTAGGAAAAAAAGAGGCCTCACTTTTTCAGCCATTATACACCAGAGGTATGTGGCATCCAGTCCCATCACTTCATGGCAAATAGATGGGGAAACAGCGTAAACAGTGAGAGACTTTCTTCGGGGCGGGGGCTCCAAAATCACTGCAGATGGTGATTGCAGCCATGAAATTAAAAGATGCTTACTCCTTGGAAGAAAAGTTATAACCAACCTAGATAGCATATTGAAAAGCAGAGACAAAAGCAATGTCTCTGCTTTGTTGACCTTGCCAACAAAGGTCCATCTAGTCAAAGCTATGGTTTTTCCAGTGGTCATGTATGGATGTGAGAGTTGGACTAGAAAGAAAGCTGAGCGCCGAAGAATTGATGCTTTTGAACTGTGGTGTTGGAGAAGACTCTTGAGAGTCCCTTGGACTGCAAGGAGATCCAACCAGTCCATCCTAAAGGAAATCAGTGCTGAATATTCATTGGAAGGACTGATGCTGAAGCTGAAACTCCAATCCTTTGGCCACCTGATGTGAAGAGCTGACTCATTTGAAAATATCCTGATGCTGGGAAAGATTGAAGGCAGGAGAAGGGTACATCAGAGGACGAGATGGTTGGATGGCATCACTGACTCAGTGGACATGAGTTTGAGTAAACTCCGGGAGTTGGTGATGGACGGGGAGGCCTGGTGTGCTGCAGTCCATGGCATCACAAAGAGTCGGACACGACTGAGCGACTGAACTGAACTGATGTAGCAGAAGTTCTAGAATTTGGCAGAATATTGGGAGGAAGCTTTGCCAGATTAATTATTATTGCTTTATGTTCATTAAACTTAAGTCCGTGTTAAAAGTGCTTTTCAGATATTCCTGAGAGGGCTGGCAGAGACGAGAGGGAAATGCTGAGACATGGGTATCCATGTGGTTAATTATCTGGGGATCTTCAGAAGCAGCCGCTGACCCTGATCTCACACTCATCCCTCTCTACATACGGCCAGGGCGCTTCTGTCTCCACACAACCCAACTCTTCATCAAGGCAGCCAAGGTGTAGAGAGCACCTACATGTCCTGGGACTTCCAAGATGCTGAGCCTGAAATGCTGAAACATTATCAAGTTACAGTGTGATTCTGACCACCATCAGCTCTGTTGCCAGTCCTCAAGGCCAAAGGCCAGACAAGCTCCAGGTTCAGAAATAACCCCACCCTTTCTAGCCCTTTTTGCTTTCACGATGAGTTTTCAGACTTGGACCGTTTCAATCAAATGAAGTCTCACTGCAGCTTCCCCCAGCCTCCTTAAGGTAAGGAGTGCTAGTATTCAGGTGCAGTAAAACATACCATGAAATCAGAAGACAAAAGAAATGCAATTGATGTTTGAACAGCAAGGACCGTTACGGACACTGACCCCACGTGCAGCTGAAAATCTGCCTGTAACTGTTGACTTCCCCAAACTTAACTACTCACAGCCTTACTGATAACACAGTCAATTAACACATATGCTTTAAAGTATATGTCATGTACTGTATTCTTACTAAACTAGATTAAAAATGTTCAGAAAACCATAAAAGATATTTACAGTACTGTACTGTGCTCATTGATAACATAAGTTTATATTGTCAGCTCACAAGATGATTATCTATCATTACATATATCAATACTGTCTTATATGATATGAAATACTCTCAATGTTACTAACTCTAGACATCAAAACTGAAAAGATAATGTGAACCAGAAATTCACATGCATTTGCAGGTTAAATGATTCGTGGGTTGATAACAAAGCAGCAGCAACATAATTGCTTTACAGTCGCCTGGTATAATCAATATGATTGCTTCACATTCACCGAGCTTATACTCTAATGAATAAATGGTTATAAAATTGTATGTCATACAATGTTACAGTCATATACATAATACATTATTAAAAACATTGTTGCTTTTCAAAATAAACCACTTACCTGTGACAAGCTGGTATGCAGATTCTCCAGTGATGGGAAAAGCATGCTGTACGGTAACGTATTTCTCTGAAACAAAGTTAGAAAACAGTACGAAAACTAACATATTTTCAATTTTCCATTAAATATCACTCACTTGATGCCAATGTAAAGATAGACTATCCACTTTAATACAAATTGCCCACATGATGTTCTTCTACATGTATATTTTTGTATGTGTTGATTGAAAAAAAGCTACACATAAGTGGACCCACAGTTCAAATCTATGTTGTTCAAGGGCCAACTGTACTGTGGAAACATATATGCAGGGTATGAGATAAATCTGAACTCTCGCTGTGAGTGAGCACTCACAAACCAACGAGACGGAATAAGCTATGGGGCACTCGTTGTGAGGTGAACATTTTTCCACCTTTGGAACTCTTAGTTGTCCATGTATAGGGCACATAAACATTGAAAATACAGGGTTTAATTTTCCCCGTTGAAAATGAAGGATGAGCTTACTTCTCTTTTTCTCGCCCACTTTAGACAGTGTGATTTTAAGTGCTTTCTCCTCTCTTTTCAATGGCTATAAAACCTTCCAAAAACTAGATAGACTTTTTGTCACCTTAATAACCCAGAAACATCTTTGTCAAGAACCTGGGTGTCATCTCTTTGAAATGCAGACATTAGGAGAGCTCCCTATCTCCAGTTTCTATGGGAGGGCAGGAACAGGACTCTGGTGGGCACTTTCTTCTAAGTTGTCCTATAAGTATGAGAAGTTTGCTCTTCTTCCAAATAAAGCTAATGAGCTAACACAGATGGTTACCCCAATTACCAGGTAAAGTTAGGGTGAAGTGTGCATGTGACAAATGATGCTTCCAGTCCTCTTATTTGAGGACTAGCTATTGCTTTTCTTGAAAAATCTGTAATGAGCATAATTCAGTAACAGGATATAGCAAAGTGGACTGCTTAATTGCCACTGTAAATCTGGGAAGGAGGTAAGATGTATAGTAATAAAATAATGGCAACAATAAGTCCCCACACACTGGACAAATGTCCTAACAATTTGCAGATTTTACAGTCCTCATTTGATTTTAGAAATGCTTGTAGGCAGTGAGGATAGGTGTGATCATCCCACACCAGAGACACGGAAACCAAAGCTTTTAGGACTGACAGCTTGCGCACCATCAGGCATGGAAGCAGAAAGCAACAGACACTACACTAGGACCCTGATCTGATCGCATCCAGCCTGTGCCTTTGCTCACGTCTCCTCCTAACCGTGAGTGAAGGGCCAAGTGATGCCTTCGGAGCGTTTCTCCAACGCCCGCCCCGCCCTCCAGTTGAGCTCCTGGTATAAAGGCGTCAGGAGCGGACAGCATCTCCTGCTCCTGCTCTCCTTTTCTGAGTTAAGAAAGAAGGCGGGAGCTACATAACAGGGATTCTTAAAGGACACGAGAGTGGGATCTAAGAGAGCGTGCCTTTGCAAGGAGGCGAGGGGTGAGTTGGGAGAGCAGGATGAGTGTTTGCATTCATTCAGGAAACACTCCCTGAGCGGCTCGTGTGTGCCAGGCGCCAGCTTCGCAACGCTGAGTAGGATGTGAACACAATAGAGTGAGATAGTGAAGGGAATGAATTATTAATAGAATTCCCCTTTATAAGGGCTTCACTAGCAACATTAACTATTAATAATCATCCAGTTAGAAATAGCAAGTTCAACCAAAAAGGAATGAATGGAAAATTTCATCAGATTGTACGATCAAATAATAAATGGGTCTAATGTAAATAATTCTTAAAAGTGAAAAAAAAGTAAATAAAGCAAGGGTTTACTTTGGACTTAACAGAGGGGACTGAAAAGTATTGAGAGTTAAATTCTTTAAAGCAGAGCTTATTGTACCAAGTCCGTACCATAGGGCAGACCCTGCGCTGAGATGTGAACATTTGCAGTTCCCTTCTCCAGGGGATCTCCAGGAAGAAAATTTAAAAGAGAGGGTTCCCGGGGATATATGATTCTTAAACTGAATGTAATGGGTGAAAAGGGGTTTCCTAGTTGATAGAGATGGAATACTTTGTGTCTCTTCAATGTATGTTGAAGCCATAATCCCCATCATGAGGTGAGGCTTTGGGGCAATGATTACGTTTAGATGAGGGTGTGAGTCGGCCACGACTGAGTGACTGGACTGAACTGAACTGAAGCGTGTGAGGGTGGAGCACCTATAACCGGGTTAGTATCTTTATAAGAACAGGAGAGACCAGACTTTGTTCTCTGTCTCAGTTCAGTTCACTCACTCAGTCGTGTCCAACTCTTTGTGACCCCATGAACCGCAGCATGCCAAGCCTCCATGAACCGCAGCACGCCAAGTTAGTGAGTCCATCACCAACTCCCAGAGTCCACCCAAACTCATGTCCATTGAGTTGGTGATGCCATCCAACCATCTCATCCTCTGTCGTCCCCTTCTCCTCCTGCCTTCAGTCTTTCTCAGCATCAGGGTCTTTTCTAATGAGTCAGTTCTTTGCATCAGGTGGCCAAAGTGTTGGAGTTTCAGCTTCAGCATCAGCCCTTCCAATGAACACTCAGGACTGATCTCCTTTAGGATGGACTGGTTGGATCTCCTTGCAGTCCAAGGGACTCTCTAGAGTCTTCTCCAACACCACAGTTCAAAAGCATCAACTCTTTGGTGCTCATTTTCTTTATGGTCCAACTCTCACATACATGACTACTGGAAAAACCATAGCCTTGACTAGACGGAACTTTGTTGGCAAAATAATGTCTCTGTTTTTAATATGCTATCTAGGTTGATCATAACTTTTCTTCCAAGGAGCTAGTATCTTTTAATTTCAAGGCTGCAGTCAATGTCCACAGTGATTTTGGAGCCCAAGAAAATAAAGTCTGCCACTATTTCTATTGTTTCCCTATCTACTTGCCATGAAGTGATGGGACCAGATGCCATGATCTTTGTTTCTTGAATGTTGAGTTTTAAGCCAGATTTATCACTCTTCTCCTTCACTTGCATCAAGAGGCTCTTTAGTTCCTCTTTACTTTCTTCCATGAATGTGGTATCATCTGCATATCTGAGGTTATTGATATTTCTCCCAGAAATCTTGATTCCAGCTTGTGCTTCTTCCAGCCCAGCATTTCTCATGATGTACTCTGCATTAAGTTTAAATAAGCAGGGTGACAATATACAGACTTGATGTACTCCTTTCCCTATTTGGAACCAGTCTGTTGGTCCATGTCCAGTTTTAACTGTTGCTTCTTGACCTGCATACAGATTTCGCATGAAGCAGGTTAGGTGGTCTGGTATTCCCATCTCTTGAAGAATTTTCCACAGTTTGTGGTGATCCACACAGTCAAAGGCTTTAGTGTAGTCAGAGACGTCAACGTAGATTTTTTCTGGAATTCTCTTGCTTTCTCTAAGTGCACACATAGAAGCAGTCATGTGAGCATCCAGGGAGATGGCTGCTGTCTGCAAGCTGGGAAGATTCTTACCAAGAACAGAATCTGTCTGCACCTTGATCTTGGGCTTTCCAGTTTCTAAAAGTGAGAGAAATAGACATCTATGGTTGAAGCCACTCAATCTGTGGTATTTTGTTAGGACAAGCCAAGCTGATTAAGAAATCAGGTGAAAATGAAGAAACCATATAGAAAGAAAAAAAAAATAAGAAGTGAACAAATCACAGATGCTCAAGATAGCATGCCAGGCTTGAGAACTAAAAGAAGGTTGCCATGATTAAGGGGCAGGTGGATGAAGGGGCCTGGTGGGCTGTGGCCTATGGGGTTGCAAAGAGCCGGACACGACTCAGCAACTAACACACACATGTACAAGGCTTAGTGCAAGAAGATGGAGCTTCAGAAACAGGAAACTCAAGAACGCCTTAGATGCTCAAGTGGGCCCTTCATACTGACAACTGTGGAAGGATTTTAAACAAAATAGGATTCTTCAGAATTGCAATATAACCTACTCTAAGGAGGCCACAGGATGGAGGCGAGGAAGAAGTTAAGTGGGAAATAGAGTGGACACATGTTCTTCTTCTTTCCTGACTTTTTAATCCTGGTCAAGTCACATGGTTCAGGGGAGCTGATGGGGCCCCCCCAGCCCTCGAGATGGACAAGTGGCTTCATTTGGGGCCAGTTGGAATACTGTTTCATCAACATTTAGGAAAGGGCTCAATATATAAGATATGCCTTAATTGTTGTTGAATATTATTATGAGAAAATACACTGTGGAAGTGATTCAAGGAGTTTCTGCAATTGTTGAGGTTGAGGGGTTGTAGTTAATGTTATTCAAATAAGCAGCACTGTAATAGGAAATGATAAGGAGGCAGGTGTCATCATCCAGTCTTCAAATTAACACTTATTACGCACTCTACATGCCAAGTGCAAAAGGAGATACTGGAATAGGGTTGATAGAAATAGAAGCATGACTAAAACACAGTTCTTGGCCTTAAATATCATACTTTCAACAAGGGGAAACTTTTATTATTCAAAATAAAAAAATTTAAAGACATCAAATGGTACAAATAAAGGAATATGGTTATCCAGAGGGGGGAAAAATAGTTGAATTGTTGTTGCAGGGATCAGGAAAAGCTGTGAAGAAGGGACAGTTTTTGAGCTGAGCCTGGGATGGATGAAATGTGAATGGAGATGGGGAAAAAAATCAGTATTCAACTGAGTCAAGAAGGATGAGAGTAAGGGTCATTAACTGGAATCCCAAGATGGCAGAAGAGAAAGAATTGCACAAGACATTAAAATTACTTAGAAAAAGGACACCAGCAAAGGCAGTGGGAAACTACAGTGTCAGCACTGGAAGCCTTCAGATGCTAAGACCCAGAATCAGCCAGTGGCTCGGGAAGGAGCTCTGGAAAGCAAGGAGCCTGGTACACGAAGGGAGCGGGGGAAGCAGAGTTTCTGCTAAAAGAGGGAAAGGAGGAGGAAGGCACCGGAGGAAGGACAGCCTCTTCACAGAATGAGCTCCGGTGCCCGAGCCGCGGCAGAAGAGCAGGTGCAGGAGAAAGTAAGTTGGAGAGCCTGCGGGCCGCTCACACCAGGCCCTGCCAAGCCCCAGGCGGGGGATGGCAGGAGTGGGCAGGTTGTTGGAGACCCAGTGAGTGCAGCGAAGGCCCCTCGACCAACAGGGAGAGCCTGACGTCCGACGGACAGTCATGCCTTTTCTCATCTGAGCTGGATCCCTCCACCGCTCTGGTTGTTCGCTGCCCAGTTCCTCTTCACACATAAGCACTCACTCACCCGGCGGGTGGGATTCAGACGTTTACCCTGATGCTAGCTGTCCTGTATCAGGATCCAATGGAGATGCGCTCACCGCCAGGTTCTCACTCTTGATGGAGGCGGTCCTCGGCGCCGGGAGCTTCTGCGGGCAGGGCTCCTGTAGTCCTGGGTTCCTCTGGCCCCTAAGTCACCTTGGAGCTGCGCGCTCACCACCCTCATCATTCCCGCAGGATTCTCATCGTCCGTGAGGCACAACGCCTGGTTTCCAGCCCAAGCCCAGCTGGGTGGTATTTTGCAGCGATGAGAAACCCCCGCCGGAGAGAAGGCATGAGACCCCCATTCCGGCGTCCCTGCAAGCACACGGGCACAGCGCTGGTTCTGTAGTATCTGGAGCTTACGAAGTGCAGTGGCAGGAATCACAGAGTAAAACGAGCGCAGGAAATGGATGGGGAGAGAAAGGGGCAGCTCGGGTCAAATCCGACCCCATTTACGAGAAGGAAGTGAAAGGGGGGAAGAGGCGGATGAGCCGCGCTCTGCGCCCTCTCTTCCCTGGGGGCGGTGGAGCGTGGGGCCCCCGGCCGGTCTGCAGACGGGGCCCCAGGAAGCCGTGCGAGGAGAGCGAGTCGTTCGGCCAAGCCCCGGCGCCGCTCCGGGAGCCCCTAACCGCTTTCTCGCAAAGGGCGTGAGAGCAGGCGGTCGCCTGGGTCACCCAGGGGCGCCGATGACGGAGGCGGGCGTGGAGGCGTCGGGGAGCCCGCAGGGCCGGCCCGGAGGAGGCTGCGGACCAAAGCAGAGTGGCCGCGGGAAGAGGCTCCTTGCTGCTGCTGTTTTCTGGGGCGTTCATGACTGGGCGCTTCTTACTGTCTTAGGAGACATCCCCAGTGAGTCGCTGGCTCCCGGAGGCCGACAGAGAGGAAACCCGCCCGCACTCCGCTGGACCGTGGTCCTGGGCTGTGCTGGGCTAAGTCACTCCTGCCCGACCCTGTGCGACCCCCCGGACTGCAGCCCACCAGGCTCCTCTGTCCGTGGGATTCTCCAGGCCAGAATGCCGGAGTGGGGTGCCATGCCCTCCTCCAGGGACCTTCCCACCCAGGAATCGAACCCAGGTCTTCCGCATGAGCTCAAAATGCGAACTTCCGTCTTCACAGATGGATGAAAGGTGACATCACAGCAGTTGCGTAAATCCAGGCTTCTTTAAAAGGCATGTTTATGAATTCAATAGCGCTACATTAATGGCTCCATCAAAATATTTCTAAATCTGCATGCATTTATTTTTGCCATCATAACTGATTTATTTGCATTTGTCTTATCCAGTCATTTTAGAGTAGTCTGTGGTTTTTAAAATTCTTGATATATTCATTACTGTGCCAAAAACCATAATTTGGGAATTATTCCCAATAATCTCTACTCATTACGGGATATTGGTGAGCAGGGCAGGATGAAAGCTTTTATCTGTTTTCCTCACATAAATGAGGGCAGAAACAAAAATGAACAGTTCAAGTCAAGCAATTGCCTAGGGAGCCAATCCAATTTCTTTCATAATTTTAATTACACAAGTAATACAAGAAATATTCTCCTCATAAAAATTTCAATAATACAGAGCAAAAGTCTCCACTTACCACAATACCCAGCCCCACTCCCCTCTTTGGAAGTAGTCACTGTGATAAGTTTGCTGTTTACCCTCCACGCGTTTTTCTGTATGTTTATACACACACACATATATAAATTTTATGTAGTATACATGATATTATATGCTTTCATCATCAATATATCTTTGAGATATGGTTATGTCAAAATATACGAATCTACTTCCTCCTTTTTAACTGCTACGTATCATTTGTGCTAGGGTAACACTGGCTACTTTCACAAATAAATCCCAAAATGTCAGTGGCTTGATATGGTAGAAGTTGATGTTTTATTCACCAACCAGTCCAAAGAGAGTGATGGAAATTGACAGGTAGCTTTCCTCCATTGGGGAACCCAATTTCTTTCCATCTGGTTGCTAGCCATCTCTTAGGGTCTTTCATTATATTCATCCTGTAAGTGGAAGGGCATGGAGAACGTACAAGCACTGGTTAAAAAGACGTAACCTGGGAGTGACCCACACTGCTCCCATCAGTATCATACCACTGACCTCAGGGCAGGTTGGGAAACTGCCAATGTAACTGTCTGCCATTGACATGCCGTCTCACTTTTGTTCTCACAAGCAACGCTGCAACGCGCGTCTTTGGCCTGCCTTTGTAAATACATGGGCAAGGACTTCTCTCGGACAGCAAAAGGAGGTGTAGAAATAACGGCTCAAGAACATGCCCATTTCTTATCTTAATGCAGACTGACAGATTGCTTTCCAGAAAAGACTATGCCAATGGATGCTCCACCAACAATGTATGATTTCCCTATGGAAATGATACAAATGATGCCACTAGTACTATTTGTTATCAATCATTTACATTCCACCAATATGATAAACACAACATCTAATTGCTCTAATTCTATTTCCAAGATTTCATAATTATGTTGAGCATCTTTTAATGTGTGTTGGCTATTTATATGATTGTATCTGTGAAGTGATCAGTCATAACTTTTGCCAATATTCTGTTTCATTGTAGGAAAAACAAAATGTTCAAATGGAATTACTGCAGAGCAGTTTTGACTGTGGCCCTAAATCAAGGGATCAGGCTCATTTACATTACAAAGTGAGTTGGGAAAAAGCAAAAGCAAGGACTTTCAAAATAGGTAGCTGAGAACCAATTTGGGGATTGTGTTCAAACAGTAAAGAATCTGCCTGCAATGTGGGAGACCTAGGTTCCATCCCTGGGTCAGGAAGATCCCCTACTCCACTATTCTTGCCTGAAGCATCCCATGGACAGAGGAGCCTGTTGGGTTACAGTCCATGGGGTCACAAAGACTCTGACACAATGAGTGACTAACACTTTCACTTTTCGCTTTCTACCTCCAATCCATTAAAGGACTTGGAGAAGCTGAGGAAGAGTGGAAATTCTAGAAAGAATAGAAGAGAATTTTGAGGAATGGTTAAGAAAGGTTTATTTCCCTTGCTGAAAAACAGTGAAATGGGCTTTAAACATGCCCTCCCCTGACCAAAACCAAAACTTAATCCTTGTGTCTTAGATCTTGGGGCAAGGAGCCTGCAGTCTCAAGCCCTCCTGACAAATGTAAACGGAAGCTGTTGCAAGGGGCCGGCCACTCTGCAGACAGAAGAGAAGGTCCTTTCTTAGAGTCTCATGGAACAAAGAAATTTGTGATCTCCCTGGACCAGGAGCGGTTCATGCAAAGACGAGACCTGGCTTGAACCTACCTTCAGTCCTGTTCCAAATGCTGCTTAGAAGAGCCAAAGGACCCTAGCATAGAGGAGGTAAAAGTGCATTTCTGTGTGGCCAGAGGCTGAGGAAGGAATAAGAAGCACCTTGTCCGAGGGACTCACTTAGCATTATCAAGGTGAGCGTCCACAGCATACCCCTCAGTGATGGGGAGGGAGTGTGCCCCGCACTGTGCCCACAGCAACACACGACGTCAGTCAGCAGGAACGCGTGTCCGCACCCCTTTCCCTCCCAGTCTTCCCCTAATTCCAACCCAGGAGGAGCCACAAGGGGCCCAGGAAATGGAAGGAGCAGGCAGCTTAGACTGCAACTACTGGAACTTGCCCACACTCTCCTGTGAGGCTGACGACTGTGACGTTTACACTTTCCACACCATCCAGGTTAACGAGCTCAAGGACAGGGCAAGCAGACAACACCAGAACAAAGCAGGAGGCGCGTCCAAATCCACCAGATCCAGGTTTAGCACTCAGTGGGGTGCCGAACTGCAAGTGTTGGTGAAGAAGGGGTGCTGAGGAGACCGTGTGTCAGTGGCAGCAATGGTGAGGGAGATGAACAGACCCAAGGGCAGAGGCGAGGGGCTGCCTGGGGGCTCATCTCTGCTCACTCTGCCTCCAGCCGCCCCGAGAAGAGAGAAGGAGCTTACAAAAATGACCGAAGGGACGTGAGTCTCCCAGACAGTCCAGTATCAATAATGCTCTGAATTCAATGGACACACAGCGTCTGCCTATATTAGATATCCCCTCAGCTTGGTTTAGTGTGTTTTTAAAAGAGCCAATACATTTAAACTGCTTGGAAGTTGATCCAGCATATAGTGAATGCTCCATAAATGATACTGTCATCATTGCTACTATTATTAAAAATATTCAGATTCTGTTTGAACAAAAACTATTTGGCAGATGATTTTAGTCAATGTTTGTATAGTCACTGAAGTGCAAGTTCTTATGTTATTGAAAATGGTCATTGTGGTTGTCTTCTGGAAAAGTGTGTGTGTATGTGTGTGTTTGTATAAAATTTCAAATGATTAGATGAACCCATGTCATCAAAACAGAACCTATAATTCTGCAAGGTAGAGACTGTCACATTACTGTGGGAACCAGGCATTGATGTTAACATTGTACCTCAAAGCCACCTATTCTTCCCTAGTAAGTGTGTGTTTAAAACAGCCATGAAAGAGTGGATATAAAGTAAAGCAAGCTGGAAAGCACTTTACTATGGGTCGTGAATAACCAGGGCATGGTGACCTCAGGCAGGGAGGCGCGATCTCAGACAAGAGGACGGTCTGGTGGGGCAAAACAGACCTGGGTGCAGGTCCAGCTGATGATGAGCTGTTGGCAATTGATGACAGCAAAACCCAACTCTATTTAGAGTGACCCTTCCCCGTGGAGGGAGGTCTGGACAAGGAGGCCTGGAAAGGCTGCCTGCCCCTGTGAGGGCAACACAGAGCGGATGACGGGCACGGCGCAATTTGTGTGCCCTCTCAAACACGGGGATTTGCTCTCTCACCTTGTTGGCCAAAACTGCTCAGAAACCCACCCCGGGATTCTCAAAGCCCTCCTCGTAGTCGAGAGCAGTTTATCTAAATGAAGGGGGAAATGGCACTGATTTGTTTAGTACTATCCATCTCAAGAAAAGAAGTAATGATCAGGACAGTCACCTCTTCTTGGCAATTCAGAAAAATTTCTAAGATGCCAGAAACTCAAGTTCTTGACTTCCTAGAAATCTCAGACACAGGAAACTGCTCCCTACTTGTGTCTAAGTAAGTAAGTGTTAGTCGCCCAGTCATGCCTGACTCTTTGTGACCCCATGGACTGCAGCCCACCAGGCTCCTCTGTCCATGAGATTTTCCAGGCAAGGATACTGGAGTGGGGTGCCATTTCTTTCTCCAGGGGATCTTCCCAACCCAGGGATCAAACTCGGGTTTTCTGCACTGCAGGCAGATTCTTTACCACCTGAGCTGGAAGGGAAGCCCTCCACTTGTGTCTAGAAGGTGAGTATTCCAGAAGAGAGAAGGGACTGAGACACCAGGGAAAGGAGTCTAGCTGACCTCACCAGGCACATCGCAGGTACTTTCTTCATAGGAACGTTAACCACTGGACTCATAAAGGCTTTATTTTCTTAATGTTTGATATTTGTCAGCATAAATTTGCTATCAAATAATTGTTTTTGTTGCTCTTTAGTTGCTAAGTCATGTCTGACTCTTTGCGACCCCGTGAACTGTTACCCACCAGGCTCCCCTGTTCATGGGACTCTCTAGCAAGAATACTGGAGTGGGTTGCCATGTCCTACTCCAGGGGATCTTCCTGACCCAGAGATTGAATCCGCATCTCCTGCATTGGCTGGTGGATTCTTTACTGCTGGACCACCAGGGAAGCCTCAAATAACTGATAAGTGGAGGTTGATTTCTCCCAGTTGGCAAATAGACAAATCGAGTATTCTGATTTGGCGAACAGGCAGGCCATCACAAGCGATCCCGTGTCTTCCAATCTATAATCTCGATATGTGCAGAAAGGTTCACATGCCTGCTTCTTGATGGGCTAGAATAGAATTCTGCCCAGTACGAGGCCCAGCCAGAGCAAGACTGAGGAGTTAAAAGTGTGGCTGATAGAGAGAAAGGGCCTGGCGAACTCCGGACACGGATGAAAGGTGATCAGAGCAGGCAGCCCAACCTTCTGCCCTTTCTACAGGTTCATCTGCGCTGCGTTATGAGGGACTGACGAGAAGTTTAGTGTGGCAGGGCCAGACCGTCACAACACCCGTCGTATAAGGTCCAGCAGGAGGTCAGTGAGTGTTCAACAAATATTTTTTGGGAAAAAAGAAGGAAGAAAGGAGAGGAGGGCAGAAAAGAGGTGGTGAAGAACGGAAGGAACTGAGGAGAGAAGGAAGGATTACACTGCCTTTGGAAGCCTCCAAGGGCCGAGTCTAAACCCCGCTCGCTCATTTTGCAGAGGAGGTAACGGAGACCTAAGCAGCAAGTGAAGAGCAGGGCGCCGGGTCCCTGCTGTGAGCACAGAGCCGAGCAGGCGGCCGTGGGCAAGCTCTGGAGAGAGCGCCGTCACAGCCCGACACGATGGCACCGGTTTGTACCCCAGGCCCAGAACCGCAGGAAAACGCGTTTCATCTCAGCCCTCAGGTAGGACATTTCAGTGGCATCACACTGACCCAGACACACGCGTATGTGGAATTCAGCCCTACGCGAACCACAGCAGTCTGCTTTCTTCTGGAATTCCTTTTCTCATTTCCATCCCCCTCCTGACCACGCGCCCACAAACACACCCTGCACACTTACCCACCTTCTCCCTGGCCCTGTTCACCTTTCTTCACCTCCTAAAACTCCCCGGATCCTGTCCCGCACAGAATGAGTCTTCCACACCTCGGCCTTCCTGGAACCCAAGGGCTTAGAGGATGCTGCCTCTTATCAGCTCTGCGGGCTACTCAGGGATACGGCTCACGATCACCCACACTAGGCTTTCAGCTCCCGGAAGGGCCTGGGTCCCTTCACCTTTCAGGCCTGTTTTGCTTAGCATTGTGTCTGATGCCAAGCAACTTCTCAACGAATATCTGCTGAATTACATGGAGCCAGCGACTGAGCACTCACAGCCCCCTGGTGAGCCCCCTCCAGCCAGAAAAGAGACTCGCAGGGCTCAGAGGGGCCGTATGCCGCCTCTCCTCTGAGGTTTCAGAAACTGCCTGCAGCCTCCACCAGCCTTCTGAGCATCCGGAAACTGATGACAGCAAGTGGAGCTGTCCAGGGCCTGGGTCACCGGGGCGTGCACACCCTGGAGGCCCCGGGCAGGCCCACCGCAGCAGCGGCCGCGGGAACCCAGCAAAGCCGCCTCCGCGTGGCCCCTGCGTGGAGCCAGGTCGGGGGCAGAGGGCCACCCGCCGGTCTTGTCCTCACTCCTGGAGTGACGTCTGGGTCTCTCAATGCCGGGAGGACCGGAGAGGTGTCTCAGTGCTGGGCTGAAAGGCACAGAGGGGAACGCATGGCCACTTTTTCTCCTGCAAGACAGGGAGGAAGGGGAATGGACAAAATAAGAGACGGGCTCCCAGCACGCAGAGAAGGAAGATGGAAAAGATGCACTGCGTGTGGGATGCGTTGTCCACTGTAGTTCCCAGGGGCAGGGGGAACCATCCAGTACTAAAATATGAGGTGGGCCTAACATCCCCAGTATCACAATCTGTGCTGGAACATGCGAGCTGAGAACCAGAACCCTGAACTGACAATCGCAGAAACACTGTAACTGGTGCTTCGAGTGCAGGGCTGTGACACACGATAGACCTTTCTGTCGGGATGCTGCTGTCTTCTTTCTCCTGCCCCTGCCTCCACCTGCCTCCAACTCCACCATCCTTCCAGCTTTCCCTCCCGTGAGGGCTACCCTCCCTCCCAGAACAGCCAACCGGGTTAGTGGGTTAGTGTAGGAGAAAGACGAAACGCCTTGAGAGAGATGCTGGGAAGCCTGGGGTAGAAAAATTGAATGGCAAAGGGGAAAAACAGAAGAGAAACAAGCAAAGTTAGTAGAAGGCCTGAGAAGGCGCCTTGACATTCTCATCCCCGCATTATCTGTGCCTGGCAGCCGCAGCTGTTCACCCACCTTCATCCCTGGCGTGAACCATCCGTATCTGCAGTTACCAGCGCCGGGGAGCAGGCATTAGCATGCTGCATACGCTCTGGGGAAAGGTGTGATTCTGGGCTTCTGCCTGCCTTGGAAGTCCGTAGCAGACAGTCCCAGGAACAAAGAGAAATGAGATACAGGAAAAAACCAAGTGTCTGCTGGAAGCCAGAGCCCATGGCTGATACATGGGGTCAGAGGGTTGAGTCAGAATCAAAGTGGAGGCGAAGAGAGGGGACAAAACGCAGCTGGTGGCTGAGGCTGATTTTTTTTCAATCTGTCTCAAAGAACTGACAATAGTAGGAACTTTGGGCTAATTTGAGGGGTAAGTAAAATGGTAATAATGGGGAAGGGAAGCCAGGTATATAGGGACAAAAGGGGGAAGTTGCAAAAGGAAAACTACTGAATAATCTCTCCCTTTCACTCTCGTATTATCTATCAGTTGATACCTGGTCATCACTTCTTGGCCTAGTTAAAATCACATGCCATTACACTGAGCAGACAGCAGTCCAGTATACCCCACCCAGGCTGACATCAGTCTGAACAAACTCTCTCCAAACATCTCAGCTTTATGCAGTAACTAAGTCTCAGAGGACTGTGGGAAACTTTTAAAGTCATCCAATTAGAAGAAATATGAAGATATATATAAGATATGAAAGAAAATTTATATGAAATATTGATATATCAGAACTTAAGTGTCCAATAATAGGGGCTGACTAAAATCTATGATAAAATATACGTCTATTGGCACAGGGAACCTGCACAATGTTACGTGGCAGCCTGGATGGGAGGGAGTTTGGGTAAGAATGGATACGTGTATATGGGTGGCTGAGTTCCCTTCCCTGTTCATCTGAAACTATCACAACACTGTTAATTAGCTATTCAGTTCAGTTCAGTTCAGTCACTCAGTCGTGTCCAACTCTTCGCAGCCCCATGGACTGCAGCCCGCCAGGCCTCCCTGTCTATCATCAACTCCCGGAGTTTACTCAAACTCATGTCCATTGAGTCGGTGATGCCATCCAACCACCTCAGCTATATTCCCATACAATATAAAAAGTTTAAAAAATGAGAAAATAAAATATGCATTTACTAGAATACTATGCAAAAGTACTTTAGCTCTATAGTTTTGAGCTAGAGATATATTTTCAGAAAATGCAAACCTCATAAGGAGGCTCTTAGAGCCTGAGAGTTGCTGAAGCTTATAAAACAAGCTTTCGTTTGACAGCAGGGAGAAGCATTTCTGGCCAGGAGTGAAAAAGGTCTATATCACACACCCGTACAAACATGCAGACACTGACTGGCTGCTTAAAACAACCCGAATTCCTCACTGAGGACCAGGGTCATGGCTCTGATAAATTTGGGGAGATTCTGCAGACAGTCCTAGCTGGCTCTTGTGATATCTATTTTCCCTCTTTCCTTACGAAATGAAACTTCATTTGTTCCAACGCAGTAATATGTCCTGCTTAAAGCAAAGAAACAAACAAAAAACTAAAAAGAAATAAAAAATCTACCCCCCATCCCTGGCACATAAGCTGTTTCCAGACAACAAGATCTAGGCAGAAGGCATGGGATAGGACTGGTGGGAAAGCTTGGTCAGAAGGAGCCACCAGCTTGCGTGGACCTATGCCCAAGTGTGATGCTGAAGTTGTCATCTTGTGTCCCTGAGGCAGCAAGTTCAAGGTCAAAATCCACGTTTCAAGGGCGACAGAGCCAGAAGCCGAGGAGCAACGGCGCCCAGCTGGCTCTGGGAACCACGGTACCTTCCTGGGCCATCTGTCTCCAGACTCCTCGTCACTTACAAAGAGGGAGGATGAGAAGAAAAAAAATGTTCTTCGGGTTGTCTCTGACTTGCGTCCAAGTCTGTTCCTGTATGAGGTATCCATCCCAAACTGGGAGAAGTAAAATCTCCCTCCCCACTTCCCCTGAGAAGAGAAGCCAAGTGGAGCGTCCTGCTTGGTTAGCACTCTGGATTGAATATTGTTCCCTTGAAACTTGCAAGCAAGTGTTAGTCACTCAGTCATGTCCCACTCTCTGAGACCCCATTGGCTGTACCCGCCAGGCTCCTCCGTCCGTGGGATTCTCCAGGCACGAACACGGGAGTGGGTTGCCATTTCCTTCTTCAGGGCATCTTCCTGACCCAGGGATCGAACCTGGGTCTCCTGCGCTGCAGGCAGATGCTTTTCCTTCTGAGCTACCAAGGAAGCCTCAAAACTTGTGTTCATCCAAAACCTGTGACTATGACCTTAGTAGGAAATAGGGGTTTTGCAGATGTCATCAAGTGAAGAGGAAGTCACACAGATTTAAGGTAACCCCAAATGCAATTTGACTGGTATCCTTATGAGAAGAGGGAACTTTGGACATGGAGGAGAATGCCATGTGAAGTCAGACAGAAAGAATGGAATAAAAAACCTACAAGAAATGCCACAAGAATGGCCAGTAAGAACAAGAAGCCTGGAGAGAGGCTCCTCAGAGCCTCCAGTAGGAACCACCCGACCAACATGTTGATTCTGGACATCACCCCAGAACTGTTAGAGAGGAAATTCCTATTGTTTTAAGATGCTAAGTCTGTGGTGCTAGGAAACGAAGACAATGGATGTGTCCCCTATTTGCACAGTTATTTATTTTATACACCATATTTCTAGAATGGGAAACTGAGGAATATTAAAAATAAAACAAAACAAAAAACCCTATATTATCATCCTGATCCCTATGAGATAGGTCAGAACTCAGACTCCCCAGAAATTTTTAACTATTTATAGACCTCTCTTATGGAGGTGACCAAGTCACTGCAGATGGTGACTGCAGCCATGAAATTAAAAGACTCTTGCTCCTTGGAAGAAAAGCTATGACCAACCTAGACAGCATATTAAAAAGCAGAGACATTACTTTGCCAACAAAGGTCCATCTAGTCAAGGCTACGGTTTTTCCAGTGGTCATGTGTCAATGCGAGAGACCATAAAGAAAGCTGAGCACCGAAGAATTGATGCTTTTGAACTGTGGTGTTGGAGAAGACTCTTGAGAGTCCCTTGAACTGCAAGGAGATCCAACCAGTCCATCCTAGAGGAGATCAGTCCTGGGTGTTCATTGGAAGGACTGATGCTAAAGCTGAAATTCCAGTACTTTGGCCACTTGATGTGAAGAGCTGACTCATTTGAAAAAACCCTGATGCTGGGAAAGATTGGGGGCAGGAGGAGAAGGGGACGACAGAGGATGAGATGGCTGTATGGCATCACTGACTCGATGGACATGCGTTTGAATAAACTCCGGGAGTTGGTGATGGACAGGGAGGCCTGGCGTGTTGCAGTCCATGGGGTCACATAGAGTCGGGCACGACTGAGCAACTGAACTGAAGAACAGAAAAGAATCCCAGTTCTATATTTAAAAGTAGAGGCACTAGAGGACTTCCCCAGCAGTCAAGTGGTTAAGACCGCCTTCCAATGTAGGGGACATGGGTTCAAACCCTAGTCAAGGAACTAAGATCCCACATGCTGCATAGTGAAACTAATAAATAAATAAATGGTCGAGGCTCTTGAGCAGTTCTGAGTGAAATAGCTCTGAATTTTTGATGAGAAGTTAAACAAACACAGAAATTAAATAATATGGTAATTTAAACAACCAAACTATACTGTAGTATTCATTGGGTACTCAAATTACATGTCTGAACAGTACTAATATTTAAATGATCAACAATCAAAAATTTTATAAACAAATATGGAAATCACAGTCAGTGGAATACTATGGTAACTGACACAGAAAATTGTTGGAATGAAATGACATCTATGTGAAAATCCAAGCTGGATACAAAACAGTATTGTGATCATGTTTTCATTTATTGTAAAGAAAAATATTAGATGATAGAAAGTCAAAAATAAAGAAATGGATAAAATTAAGTAACAATAGGTCTCCCATCAGAGAGAAGCTTAAAATTAACACGATTTAACTAGAGTCAACTGTGAGACTTGGCTGAGGCCTCCAGATCCAAGATGGACTATGTAACAACCCAATCCCTCACTGAACAATAACCTGAGGACACGGTTTGTCAAGAACAGAGCTGGTGAGAAGGAAAATATCCCTTCCCCAGCGTAAGCTATAATTAACGTTTATCTTCAGATGCAGGGACTGAATAAGCCTCCCGATCCCTGGTTGAGCAGTGGGTTGAACTGGAATGGGAAGAATCACAGGCCTGTTATGGGACCGGACTCCCCGACGAGGTCTGGGAACCTCAGCGGTAAGGAGCGTGAGTGTTCCTCTTCATGAAACTCTAGACTGTGAGACTCAGGAAAGGACCAATGAAGGAGAGTCTGCTACTCTCCTGGAATTTCCTGATGGTAGGTGGCAAGCTTGCTGGCCTCCGAGAACTAAAAAAGAAGCTAATTAAGGCAGTCACAGGGAGCTTTGTGGACTAAACCGGAACTTGCATTATCCAAACCGTCTGAGCCTGCAAAGATCAGATATGCAAGAAGAGAGAAATCTAAGGTGTAGCTGGAAAGTAGGGATCATAAACTAATTAAGAAACATCAAAGGAGAAAAGCAGTCTTCACAGGCGTCTCGGTGGTAAAGAATCTGCCTGCCTAGCAGGTTCAGTCCCCAGGTCAGCAAGATCCCCTGGAGAAGGGGATGGCAGCATACACCACTATTCCTGCCTGGAGAATCCCATGGACAGAGGAGCCTGGCGGGCTACAGGGGGTCGCGATAGAGTTGGACATGACGGAGAGACCCCATGGCCGCAAAGGGAGGAAAGGCCAGTGACACAGAGGGGAAGAGGGGCTGTGGAGAATCGGGTTGAACACGATTTTTTTCTTGCAGGCAGAAGGTGGGGGAGAGGACCACAGCGTAGGTTTTTCCTGGACTCCTTGGCCCGGACTCTGTCTCTGGGACACAGCCTCCTCTTCCACCTGCTGATAAACAAAAGTCTTTCCAAGCCTGTGTGTGTGCGCTGAGTTATAGCAACGTCTTCCCCACCCAACCTTCCAAAACTGAGTACTGGTCACTCTCACTTAATGATGTTCCGCTCATCGCCTTAATCGCAGGGAGAAAACATGGGAGGTCCGGGGAGTCAGCGGCAGATCCAGAAACAAGTCAAGCCCCCTTATGTGTGATGCGGGGCCCTCCCATCCGGCCAGGCTGCCTCTCCTGCATCTAATCAAGTATCAGCGTCTCTGTTTGGAGGATGTAGCCGTTGTCACTGGGAACTGATGTTCTCATGCAAAGGAAAGTCTACAGATGTCAGCTTCCTCACAGATCATAAAGATTGATTCCAGAGTAATTAAAGGTTTAAGGAAGTAGGTGGAATGTGAAGAAATTATCCAAAATATAACCAAGTTCAGGCAAAAGGGTTGAAGCAATAAGTGCCTTTGCTCTCCCAGATTAGCATATTCATTTGGCAATATAAGCTCACTCAAAGAAGACCTAGAGGCCATCTCATGGAACATGAAATATTAATGATGGTCACATGTATCACCAAAGGCTGAAAACTGAGAGGATCACAAAAACAGAATACGGAAGAGAAGTAATTAACATCAATAATTCGTACCACTGCCAGATGGTCAAGCTAAAGGGCTCTTTTTACAAGTCAGACTATAAACTATATAAATTGGCCAGTAAAACACATCAGTAAAGATTGAGACTAGAGACTGTACCCAGGGTAAAACTTTAAATAATTCAGAAGCGGGCTCTTAGCTGGAAACACTGAGAACTACCATGTCACATCTTGACTTTTCCAGGCCTGTCCATGGAAGAAAGGGACCCAAATAAAGAATTGTTTAAGCCTTGCCATTTCACTGCTGTGTGCCCCTCGTGCAGACGGCAGGGTTCCTAGGGTCCCCAGTTATTCTGACCTCACGCTGTCTCGGGGAGTGGACACGTTTTTTTCACCCACGCCCCTCTGTCTTCTGGATGCCTGCCTCCAGAAAACCCCCGCAAGCGGTGCTGGCTGTCTACCCTGCCCCTGAGGTCAGAGAGGGGCTCTCAAGCCAGTCCTCATTCGGTCACCGGCACCAAGAGCCCCACGCCGGATTCCACAGGGCCGGGCGGATTCCCAACTCCTGCCCCTCTCGTGGGCGATCTGCCAAGCGGGCCACCCAGCAGTGTCTCTTACACATCCGAGCTGCCCCCGTGAACAGGAGAGCTGCCGCCTGCGCCTGTCGGCCTTCCCTCCTCCAGACTCACCAGAGCCCCGTGAGCCGCGAGGGCAGGGCGGGGAAGCGAGCCCCGCGCCGACGCCCCGCCTGCATCCCTCCGGCCGGGCTCTGGGGGCCGGGGAGCGGGCCGTGCCGCCCTCACCGCGGCACTCGGCCGCCAGGGCGGGCTGGGCAGCCCTGCGATGGGTCCTGAACGCCGGCGGTGCCGACGGCCCGGGCACTCATCAGTCAGCCGTCAGTCAGCGGACGCTTCTCCTAAGCCGACGCGACGCCGCGGCGGTGGAGCAGCGATGACAGGACAGACCTGCCCCCTGCAGCCCTGGAGCTCACGGTCAGGCACGGAGTGAAACAGGCTGACACAAAGGCAGGACCAGTGAGGGCGGGCCAGGCGCGGGGAAGGCGCGCGCGGGAGGAAGGCCGTGCATCCGGAGAGCGGAGGAGAGTCCTCGGGAGGCTAGGTGAGGGGAGCAACGCCCAGCCCGGGGGAGGGGCAGCAGGGGAAAGGGTGAGGCCCTGAAGGAATTCAGACTCAAAATATTACCTTCCCCATGCATACTGATTCCGTTAGCATTATTGACAAGTACAGCTCAGCTGGTGAAGAACCCGCCTGCAATGCAGGAGACCCCGGTTCAATTCCTGGGTCGGGAAGATCCCCTGGAGAAGGGATAGGCTACCCACTGCAGTGTTCTTGGGCTCCTGGTGGCTCAGATGGTAAAGAATCCGCCTGCAATGTGGGAGTGAAAGTCAAAGTGAGAGCCGCTCAGCCGTGTCCGACTCTTTGTCACCCCGTGGCCTATACAGTCCATGGAATTCTCCAGGCCAGAATACTGGACTGGGGAGCCTTTCCCTTCTCCAGAGGACCTTCCCAACCCAGGGATCTAACCCAAGTCTTCCTCATTGCAGGTGGATTCTTTACCAGCTGAGCCACAAGGGAAACCCAAATATACTGAAATGGGTAGCCTATCCCTTCTCCAGGGGATCTTCCCTTTCCAGGAATTGAACCAGGGTCTCCCGCATGGCAGGCAGATTCTTTACCAGCTGAGCTGCCAGGGAAGCCCTCACTGCGGGAGATGCAGGTTCAGTCCCTGGGTGAGGAAGGTCCCTGGAGCCCGCTCCAGTTCCTGCCTGGAGAATCCCGTGGACAGAGGAGCCGGGCGGGCTGCAGTGAGGGAGTCACACAGAGTCGGACACGACTGAGCACACACAGTGGATACCATGGGTATAATTAATAAAAGAGAGGATGTAATCTTTGATCTCAAAGAGCTTAAGGTCTAAGAGGAAGGATAAGAAAATTAACTTCTACAGGAGTGTGGGAGCGCCACTGGAGAGCTACACAGTAAGAGACTGAGGGATCCCTCACACTAACGCGTCAAGCACCCTTCCTAGCGAGGGATGGGTGGGAAAGACAGGATGGACGGATTCCCAGGAGGTGCAGCCAGGCTCGGTCAAGGCACAGCGGCGTGAGGCAGGCCCCGCTCGGGCCCGGAGCTGCGTTTGCTTTCTGGGGAGACCAGGAAGGAGGCGGAAGGCGGGCTGGACGGGCAGAGACCCGCAGACCTTAGAGAAGGGGCCCCGAGGGTAAAGCCTGAAGCGCAGAGGGAAAGGGAGGTAATGTAGGACTAAGAAGAGAGACGTTGAGCCATCTCCTCTCTTATTTCATTTTGCTTTTCCCCCCTCTACCTCCAACAGTGAACAGTACTAAGATTTCAAAAGAAAACCAAACCCCATAATGACTGACCCTGACTCTGCGTTGTCACTTTCGCAGGTTTATTTCCCCTGCAGGATGTTAGCGCATTAAATCCGCAGGGGCTTTTCAGTGAGTGTTACATTTCCCCCGGTTTGGTAAATCAGATATTTTTTCCTGATTTATTTGCTTTCAGTACGCTGCTTTCTATTTTGGTGGGCAGTAAGCCATTCTGGCATTGAGGTAAAATGAATATTTTTAACAACAGGGTGGCCACGTGGGGGATATAGATAGATGACAGCAGCTAGGAAGCAGCTTTTTTAAATATCATGATGTATCTGTTAAACATCAAGAATGAAAGAAATATTAAGAGATAGTCTCACTCTTAAAACAAGCTGACCAGCTTAGACTACAGATCTTTTTTAAAAAAAACTTAATATAATGTCTGATACAAAAGAATTTAACATATTTACATTGTAAACATAAAATACATATAATGTCCTTGAGTGTGTTACTCAATGAACACATTATGAATAGGCTGCCTTTGCCTTTGTGCCTCTCCTCTGCCGTATCTCATCCCCTTCTCAATAAACCAGAGATAAAGCACTGTTTTGAATTTTGTGTTTATCTTTTACCTTTAAAAAAACAGCTTTATTAAATGTTTGTGTCTTAAAATGTTGCTTAATCTGTGTGCTTGAGCCTCATCTTAATGGTGTCATACAGTTTAGGGTCTTTTAGAACTTCTCTTTTACTCAACGCCAGATTTCTAAGATCCGTAGGTGACCGAGAATAACCGTGGATACATAAAAAAGCAATCTACATATCTACCTCTTGATAGTGGACTTTTAAAGCTTCTAGTTCTTGGCTATTACAGACTGTTTTCTAGGAGCCCTGCCTTCTGGGCACGTGTACAAAAACTGCTAAAAACTAAAATAAACTGAACATCTTAGAATACAGGTCATTTTATATTTTAGATGTACATTAGATATGGATTATTCAGTTATAGTGTGTTTCCATGTTCAGATTTCCAAAATAATCCCAACTTGTTTTCCAAAGTGATTTTCTAATTTACCTCTCAAAAACCACTATATAAGAATTCCTTTGATCCATATCTTCTCCAAGACCTTGTGAACTAAAGCAATGAAAGTGAAAAGGAGAAAAAAAAAAAAAAGATTTAGGCTGTATTTAGGAGATAAAAGCAGAGACATTACTTTGTCAACAAAGGTCCGTCTGGTCAAGGCTACGGTTTTTCCAGTGGTCATGTATGGATGTGAGAGTTGGACCATTAAGAAAGCTGAGCACCGAAGAATTGATGCTTTTGAACTGTGGTGTTGGAGAAGACTCTTGAGAGTCCCTTGGACTGTGAGGAGATCCAACCAGTCCATCCTAAAGGAGATCAGTCCTGGGTGTTCATTGGAAGGACTGATGCTGAAGCTGAAACTCCAATACTTTGGCCACCTGATGCAAAGAGCTGACTCATTGGAAAAGACCCTGATGATGGGAAAGATTGAAGGTGGGAGGAGAAGGGGATGACAGAGGATGAGATGGCTGGATGGCATCACCCACTCGATGGACATGAGTCTGAGTAAACTCCGGGAGTTGGTGATGGACAGGGAGGCCTGGCGTGCTGCGATTCATGGGGTCACATAGAGTCGGACACGACTGAGCGACTGAACTGAACTGAACTGAACTGAGGAGATTAAACACACAAAGATGTCCTGGATAAGAAGGAAGAGTCAAGATGACAATGTTTACTTGTTAATATGTACCAATACAATAATATTTCAATTTGATTATAATTCATATTTCCCTGATGGCTGAAGAGACTGAATACTTTTTTATGGTTATTGACCATACACGTACATGTCATTTGCCCATTTTTCTGTTTTGTTTGCATATATGTTGTTCCCATTGATTGGTAATGCTAGTGGTAGAGAACTGTCCTGACAATGCAAGTGACATAAGAGACGCAGTTCTGATCCCTGGGAAGATCCATGGGTCAGGAAGATCCCCCGGAGAAGGAAATGGCAACCCACTCCAGTGTTCTTGCCTGTGAAATGCCATGGACAGAGGAGCCTGGCAGGCCACACAAAGTTGGACATGACTGAAGTGACTTAGCATGCACCGATTGGTAAAAGTTTTTTTTATTTAAATAATCTGGGTATTAAAGTTTTGTTCGTTACACATATGATAAGTATGTTCTGCTACTTTGTTGTCTTTTCATTTTATGGTATTTCTTAGTAAACAGAAGTCATTAATTTAATATGTCCTCTGTCCACGAAATTCTCCAGGCAAGAATACTAGAGTGGGTGGCCTTTTCCTTCTCCAGGGGTTCTTTCCAAGCCAGGGATGGAACCCAGCTCTCCTCCATTGCAGGCAGATGATTTACCCTCTGAGCTACTAGGAAAGCCATATTAAAATTAATCAATCATTTATTTATGGTTAGAACTTTTTGTACCTTGTTTATCAAAACCTTCTCTGCCCCAAAACCAGAAAACATATTCTTCTCTTTTTTTTCCCTAAAGTTCTTATCTCCTTAGGTCGACACCAGTGTGTGGTATGAGGCAGGAATTCAGTTTCAGTTTCTGGAATGGACGCCCAGTTGTCTCAGCACTGTTTATTGAGCAGTTCTTCTTTTTCTCCATTGATCTTCAGTGCACCCCAGGCTAGATGCTTCCTGTGGCCCACGGCACTCATTGATTTCCCCTTCTTGCTCTCTGCTTTATCACAGAAGCTAGAAACCCAGGAATTGAATTTTCCAAACTTCTTTGCCAGCAAGGTTTAAGATGTGGTTTAGATGCAGTCAGAGAAACGCACTTTTATAAAAAAAAAAACTTGGAGAACAGTAGGGGGGTCAAAGCCATTCATTCCCAGCAACAATGGCAGAGGAAACACAGACGTAGGGAGGCAGGAAGCTCAATTTTATTTTACTTCAGGAGCAGATGGGCTCAGAATTTCTATGCTAGTCACCTGTCTTGGGGTTACTGTTTGGAGATATTGAAGGTGTGTCCCAGTTTGCTGACCTCTGGGTAGAAGCCAAATATTTCTGACCCTCTGGATGGCTGTAGCCATGAACTATAAAGGTGATGTACTCGGTGTCCAAAACCTTTGTAATTCTAGCCCTTCAATAATTCACATAACTCTTTTTCCTGTTTTAAATTCCTCCTACTTAAAATACTGAGTAATTTCTGTTTCCCCTATTTTGCCCTAAGAGACAGTCCTCTATCAAATATCATATTTCCATTTATAAGTGGGTCTTCTGGGTTTTCCATTATGTGTTGTTGATAGGTTTGTCTACCCATGAGGCAGTAGCACACTGCCTTGATTAAAGCTTTCAAACCAACCTTGGCATCAGTAAAGCAAGTCTTTCCCCCCAATCTTCACAAATGTCCCAGCTGTTCTTAGCTCTTTGCTATTCTATATCTACTCTAGAATAACATTTTTAAATGTATGTTTTTTAGAAGAAGACATAATTTTTATTAGACCTTCATCAAATCTATAGACAAGTTTTAGTGAAATCAGCATGGATTCACATTTTAGAAGCATCATTCTAGTAACGTTAAGTGTATTAGGTTTATCGAGGTCAAACCAAGGGAATTTTGAAAAGACTACCTAGAAAGCCAATATGGGCAGTTGGTGAAATAAAATTATGGCAGAGAGAAGGAAGAGATTTCTGCTATCTTCGGGAGATAAAACAGGCAAAGGTATACTGGCTAAGATGGAAAATGCAGAATGGGTTAGGTTTTCTTCTGGGCCTCAGGGCACTACTCTTTAAGTGCGGAAGCTGTCTGCTTAGAACAAGGACCATGAGACACGTTTGGAGCATACTGACTCCCGGTGACTAAGAGATACTCAAGCGAACGAGAGCCTGCAGCTCCGCAGAGAGAACTGAGCTGTCTGTTTGGAGGTATGAGGACGGTGGAGCTTGGTGTAGAAACACACAGACACTCGGGAAGAGACCTCCAGGAACCCTGCCATCTTTGAGGGATCCCGAGAAAAGAGAGTCAATCGGGGCGACCTGGACGAGGGGCTGGAGACACGAGAGGAAGACCAGAGAAGAAAACTGTGAGGAAAGCCGAAAGGAGGGAACTTTAAGAAAGAGGGGAGTTGTTACATCCTGAGATAATTACAAGGAGGAAGAAACAGATCCACTGGATTTAGTAGCATGAAGTTAATCGGTGGAAATTATGTCATTGCTGTCTTGGGGACAGGAGACAAATTGTTGTCAGAGGAGCCGTAAATGGCCAGTGAGGAAGGGAACTGGGAATGTAAATGGCTCTTCAGGAAGTTCGGTTGCAAAGTGGCTAGAGGGAAATAGGGGTCAGAGGATTTTTTTTAAAGAACGTGTGTGTATTTGAAGGGAGCACACAGAATGCCTAGTAGATGACCAATGGCCCAGGGTCTGGGTCAAGTCACAAGGCAAACTCCAAGGCGGGTGGCCGGACAGATGAATCCGACTTTGGCAGTGAGCAAGAGGAAAGACTGGGAAAGCGTGAGTCTTGGTGGAAATCCATTGTGTCGGTGGTTTTGGATCGTGGAGGGCGTGATTCCTTATTTTTCTTAATGAACAAAAAGGTGGGTATACGTGCTGAGAGCAGGAGAAAACGGGGCAGAGGAATGAACCTGGAGACAGTCACGAAAGTCCGGAATAGCCGAGGAGAGGACAGGGAGAAGCAGCTGACTGGCTGCAGGGAGAACGGCTCCGGCAAAGCGCAGCCACGGTCGCGGCGTTTGTGCAAGCTGCTGGTCTGCTCCCACGGAGCGCAGGAACCGGGGGACCGCCCGCTTAGTTTTACCCCAGGCCTCTCACACAGAATCCTCCACGTTAGACCGGAAGCGAGTAAATGCTGTGTGCTCTCCTGTGACGTCTGTCGGAAAGCAGGCTGAGTGGCAGCTGGTCGCTGTGGTCACTAAGGTGTGTCTGAGTCTTTGCAGCCCCGAGGACTGCAGCACGCCAGGCTCCTCCGTCCTGCAGGGTCTCCCAGAGTGCGTTCAAATTCACGTCCATCGAGTCAGCGATGCCATCCAACCATCTCATCCTCTGCCACTCCCTTCTCTTTTTGCCTTCCATCTTTCCCAGCATCAGGGTCTTTTCCAATGAGTTGACTCTTCACATCAGGTGGCCAAAGTATTGGAGTTGCAGCAATCCTTCCAATGAGTGTTCAGGGCTGGTTTCCTTTAGGATTGACTAGCCTGAGACCAAACCAGTAAACCCTAAAATGGGAGCTAAGATTGCCACAATTAGACCCACAGGAAACAGAAGAGAGATTGAACGACAGCGCGTGGCAGACTGAAAAGACAGAATATTTGTGTAGGAAAATGTTGTTTATCTTTGGCAGCTTTGAGCTACACTAAGAGGCACTGATACGTAGCCAGGAGCAACAATTATTCTTCAAATGGGGTTTTCAAGTTAGACAACACTATTACTAATGTCAGCTGAAAAACATGCAGGAGAAACCACCATCCCAAAATGGTTCATACAGTATGGTGATTAACCAACTCCAGCCAACAGATCAGATATCCTGCTCTTTGAGAAACTTAATAAAACTCTAGGACTTATTGATTTTGCTCTTCCTCTAGGCAGAAATATGCCAAGAATATACACAGAGAAAATAAATAATCCCAAGCTTTTGTAAGAGAGCTAAAGCAAATGTGGAGTTACAGACTCTCAGAGTGAACCCACGGATAGGCTGGTTCAGCACACAGCTAATAGGATAAAGATTCATGGCCAGGTGCTTGTCTTAACAAAGATGAAACACGTATCATATGACCTGGAGGTTTTTTCCTCTAAAATGTACCCAGGATAGTGGAGACAGAAGAGCAAGTTATTACTCGATGTACTGATAAACCATCTGTGAAGCAGAGATCCATCAGATGTCTCCTGAGAGGCAGTTCTAGAAGGTTCCTGGGGAATGGCTTGATACTTTGTCAATCACGGAGACTCCAACAGCACAGCTGCTCTTAGAAAACGTGAGGGGCCGGGACACAGAGCCCAGAGGGGAGTGGTGGACACCAGAGCTTCTCCGCTGCCCTGGACATGAGGCCAAAGGGCATCGGGGGCAGGGCCACGAGACAGGACTGGCTCAGCTGGCCGCCGGTAGCCCACCCAGCAAGTTAGAAGTGATCTTCTAGCCAACAGGGACCGTGAATAGACTAGAAGACTGCTTCTCAATTCATTTTATCCAGGGCACACAGGAGCTGCCATCTATAGTGAAAATCAGGGAGAAGAAAGATACAGGAATGTTGGGAGCGGTCAGACCAGTTGAGAGGCTGATGGAAGGAGAACCGTGGCTCAGAAAAGGAAAAGAAAGAGGAGGAATTCCTTGTCAATGCCTGTGTAGGCCTCTCTCCTCTCTTCCCTGCTTGTTCTTTACGGGCAAACCCCCTGTTCCCGTGTGTGCCCATGGCCAGGATGGAGCTGTACTGAAATAGCATTTCCAGAACTTGTTGCCAACTTTTCATCCTCTCCTCCCAGAAGAAGGGATGACTCATCTGCCTAGTAGACACTCTACCCTCAGCAAGCTGGAGGCAGAAAGCAGCCTCTTTAATCTGATTATAGATTATGGAAGCCTTCCACAATAAATGTCACGTGTCGTAGGAGGTTTCTGTAGTGGCATATGAAAAACTCTCTTCCTGCCTAAGATCGGGGGCAAAAAAGGATGTCAGTTATTCCTGACTCTGTCATTCACTGGAGGCGCTAGGCAGTGAAACAGGGAATAAAAATAGAACATGTAAGTCTTGCAGTGTGTCTGTCTCTGAGCTGCAATAATAGATCACCACAGGCTGGGTGGCTTATAAACAGTAAACCATTCGTCACGGTTCTGGAGGCTGAAAGTCCAAACCTTGAACTGGGAGGGCTGGCGTCTGGCGAGGACCTGCAGCCTGGTCACCCCAGGGTAGAAGGTGCACTGCGCCCCCTGGGGTCTCTTTCACAAGGGCACTAACCCATTCATGGAGGCCCGCCTCATGACCTCATCACCTCCTCCAGGCCCCTCCTCCCACTATTAAACTATGCCATTATGGGCTAGGCCTCAGTGTATGAATTTTTAGAGGGACAGATACAAATATCCAGTCTACAGCAGGAAGAAAGAAAACTGTTCTTATTCACTGATGATGTAATTATGTGCATTGTAAACTTCTGAAATTAAAGCCAACAAAGTAATACATTTAACAATGTTTCCGAAAATAAACTCAATATTCAGTTCAGTTCAGTTCAGTCACTCAGTCGTGTCCAACTCTTTGTGACCCCATGAATCACAGCACGCCAGGCCTCCCTGTCCATCACAAACTCCTGGAGCTTACTCAGACTCATGCCCACCAAGTCAGTGATGCCATCCAGCCTGCTCATCCTCTGTTGTCCCCTTCTCCTCCTGCCCCCAATCCCTCCCAGAATCAGGGTCTTTTCCAATGAGTCAACTCTTTGCATCAGGTGGCCAAAGTACTGGAGTTTCAGCTTCAGCATCAGTCCCTCCAGTGAACACCCAGGACTGATCTCCTTCAGGATGGACTGGTTGGATCTCCTTGCAGTCCAAGGGACTCTCAACAGTCTTCGCCAACACCACAGTTCAAAAGCTTCAATTTTTCGGCGCTCAGCTTTCTTCACAGTCCAACTCTCACATCCATACATGACCACTGGAAAAACCATAGCCTTGACCAGATGGACCTTTGTTGGCAAAGTAATGTCTCTGCTTTTTAATATGCTGTCTAGGTTGGTCATAACTTTCCTTCCAAAGAGTAAGCGTCTTTTAATTTCATGGCTGCAGTCACCATCTGCAGTGATTTTGGAGCCCAAAAAAATAAAGTCTGACACTGTTTCCACTGTCTCCCCATGTATTTCCCATGAAGTGATGGGACCAGATGCCATGATCTTAGTTTTCTGAGTGTTGAGCTTTAAGCCAACTTTTTCACTCTCCTCCTTCATTTTCATCAAGAAGCTTTTTAGTTCCTCTTCACTTTCTGCCACATGGTTGGTGTCATCTGCATATCTGAGGTTATTGATATCTCTCCTGGAAATCTTGATTCCAGCTTGTGGTTCATCCAGCCCAGCGTTTCTCATGATGTACTCTGCATATAAGTTAAATAAGCAGGGTGACAATATACAGCCTTGACATACTCCTTTTCCTATTTGGAACCAGTCTGTTGTTCCATGTCCAGTTCTAACTGCTGCTTCCTGACCTGCATATAGGTTTCTCAAGCGGCAGGTCAAGTGGTCTGGTATTCCCATTTCTTGAAGAATTTTCCACAGTTTATTGTGATCCACACAGTCAAAGGCTTTGGCATAGTCAATAAAGCAGAAATAGATGTTTTTCTGGAACTCTTCTTGCTTTTTTGATGATCCAGCGGATGTTGGCAATTTGATCTCTGGTTCCTCTGCCTTTTCTAAAAGCAGGTTGAACATCTGGAAATTCACGGTTCATGTATTGCTGAAGCCTGGCTTGGAGAAGTTTGAGCATTACCTTACTAGCGTGTGAGATGAGTGCAATTGTGCGATAGTTTGAGCATTCTTTGGGATTGCCTTTCTTAGGGATTGGAATGAAAATTGACATTATCCAGTCCTGTGGCCACTGCTGAGTTTTCCAAATTTGCTGGCATATTGAGTGCAGCACTTTCACAGCATCATCTTTCAGGATTTGAAATAGCTCAACTGGAATTCCATCACAACTCAATATTAAGAATCAGTAAATTATATATAATAGCAGCACGTAATTAGGAAGGTTTTTTAAGTCAGAACTTGTACAATAGCATAAAAAAATTGTCAAATACACTCAAGGAAAAATGTGTAAACCTGCCAAACAGAAAACTAAAAAGCATATTGAAAGAAATTTAATACTTAAATACATAGAAGGATGTTTCACATTTATGGATTGGAATAATCATTATTATGAAACTTCATTTTTCCCCAAACTGATTCAGTATAATCCCAGTTAAAATTCCAGCTTTACTTATAGAAATGGCAAGAGCCAAGAACAGGACTGTCTTGAAGAAGAACAGAGTGAGACACTTTATAATACCAGACATCAAGGCATTATAAAGACTCGGTAATTAAGGAAGCATTGTCTTAGCACATGGATGGACAATTAGATATCAGTGAAACAGAATGGGGCACTGAGAGTTAGAATCATACTTGCATGATCTCCTGATTTTTGGCTGAAGTTCTATAATAGAGAAGGACAAAGATGGTCTTTTCAGTAAATAGCACCAGATCAATTGCACACACATGGCAGGAAAATACAACTTCACCCCACCACAAAAGAATCTACTCCAGATAGATTGTGGATGTATATGTGAAAGATTGGAGAAGGAAATGGCAACCCACTCCAGTATTCTTGCCTGGAGAATCCCGTGGACGGAGGAGCCTGGCGGGCCACAGTCCACGGGATCGCAAAGAGTCGGACACGACTGAGCCACTTCACTTTTCACTTTTTCACTTTCATGTGAAAGATGAGAAAACAATTTTAGAAAAATATACCAAGAATATATTAATCTTTGCTTAGGGCAAGCAAAGATGTACTAAACAAGACTCAAGAAAATTACTAGTCGTAATAAAAGATAACACAAAATTGGATGGTATTGAAAACCATGTGGCAGTAACTATCGAAGCTGGATGTATACATTTTCTGTGAACAAGAAATTCTTCTCCTAGAGGTATTCCCAACAGAAATATGCACAAATGTATACCAAATGTGTACCTAAGTCATGTACACAATGTTCTTAAAAGCTTTATTTCATAAGAGACCCAAACGGAAAACAACCCAAACATTCATAGACAAGAGAATAAATCAATGTGTTACATTCCTATGATGGCATATTATTAGTACAGTAATAAATAAAATTACTACTACAAGCTGTGACTTGGGTGAATTTCAGAGACATAATGTTGAGGGAAAAACCCAGAAACAAAAGAGCATGTATTATGTGATTCTATTTTTATAAAACTAAAAAATATGTTAAACTAACTTGTTTGTAGAGAAGATAGAATAGTGGTTAATTTGTAGGTTGTATAGTTACTAACACATGACTTGAGGAAGACTGTGGATGAGCTTATATATGCTCTAATTCTTGATTATGGATATATCCACTTTGTAAAAATTCATCAAGTTATGCACTTAAGATTAAGACATTATTATATGTGGTTTATATATCAGTCAAAATACAAAGTAATAACTACAAATACAAGTTGGATTTCTCTCTCTCTCCCTAAGACTTTGAATTCCTTCTCCTACTCAAGCAGGAGGAACATATATACCTCTTGCTTTTACACAATTATGAAGATTTGAAAGATTCAAATGGGTTGTTGCTTGAGGTCGTGGGGTTTAATGGAAAAAGAATGAAACATCTCAGTCCAGGTACCTGAAATCTTATCTGGCAGGCTTGTGACCTTGAGAAGTGTTTCAGTGTTAACCTCAGCCTCTTCATCTGTAGAACAGTGGTAATAATACTCCAATATCCTCCTTCAACCACTGTGGAAAACAATTTTCTTTTCACATCTTAAATTCTTGCTCATTTTTAAAACCTTTCTTATTCTTGTTAAAGTCCAAGCAGACTTTAACTACCCTTCCCTGCTTCTCCATCTATACTTTGCACACATTCACTTTACAGTATTAGATTTTGCAAGCTTCCACCCAAAGGGAACATGTAGACGTTTCTAGAAGACAAGGATGGTGCTTTTTTATATTTTTTATGCCAGGAACACAGCCCAATGCCTGACACATCAGTGCTCAATAAATTCTCGATTAAATAAAAGAATTAATGAATGAATTACTAGGTCTACCTTACCCTTCTAACCAAGTGACTATAACTTGTGGATTGATACTAATGAGAAAATGAAGTCATTCAGTTGTGTCTGTCTCTTTGCGACCCCCATGGACTGTAGCCCACCAGGCTCCTCTGTCCATGGGATTTTCCAGGCAAGAATACTGCAGTGGGTTGCCATTTCCTTCTCCAGGGGATCTTCCCCACCCAGGGATTGAACCCGGGTCTCCCGCATTGCAGGCAGATGCTTTACCCTCTTATGATATATGCAAAGGTAAATCAGTGTATTCCAGTGCATAGTAATAAGTCACAAAATTGCATCCAGTTTGTCTTATTCATTCATGAAGGAATATAGAACATACCTAGTTGATTTTTGAAGATCTATTTTAACTGAAGGGCTTAAAAAACATTCTCAGAATCTTTGCTGAAACGTGAACTCTGCAAAGACAGACAACTGACTGAACAAAATAGGAATCCAGACAGAAGTGACAATCAAACACTTGTCATAGAGGCAGAAGCAGTGCTAAAGACAAGAAGCCCTCAGGTTTGAAATGCAGCCTGTCTGCTCCCAAACTCAGGGGGTGGGTAAATAATGTGAAAGGGAGCCAGCATATCCCATCACTACAAATGAGGCAGCTAGACTCTCCGTTGAACACACATGGATGAGCTGTGGTGCTGACAAGCTTCTGTAGAAACACTCACCCGTCTCTTCTGTGAAGAAGTGGATAGCCACACGGTCTCCCCTTTGTGTAGACTGTGCCTACCTGTTTTTGGTGTACGGTGTACTGGGTGATTTATACTTTTTATTTTGATAACATAGGATCAATTTGGACAGACTATATTCCATCTATATTGCCATCGCTGCCAACAGTAGCAACATCATCATATTTTTCCTCCAGACCATTCACCATCACTTTTTTGAACCCAGCACAATTTTTAAAAATGCATGGGAAGGAGCTTACCTGACTCCAGGGATTTGGATCTAGCCTGTAGAACACTTCACCTCTAAGTCAGTAGTTCAAATCCAGCCTGGAGTGAAGAGGATAAAAATATTTCCGGGTGTTATGTGCTTAAATCAAGTTTAAGCCTTGATGCAGCTCCCCGAGGCAAAGGATCAGCAATATATTTTAGCGTCTTGTTCACAGCCCTGAAGTGAGAACAAGGCCTACAGACCCAGGAGAATAAACCAGCTCTCTATCCCAACATCCAGCAGCATCATTCAGGCCTCATTCAGGGTCCTACTGGGCCCTCTCCAGAGGTGCCAAGAAGATTTTCACTTACCATGACTTCCAAACACTTAAACCATTACTTCCCACCACTGGGATGCTGGGAAACAAAGCTGAGAATTTATAAAGAGAAAGCCACTCAATGTTTTGCTTCTCAAAGGCTAAGATGCTTCAAAAAGAACACGTGCAGGGGGAGAAATTTAAATTCAAATTACATACTTTCATATATGTGGTATGAATACATAGTAATTTCCGTGGTAAACTTTAAGCTGTTGCCCAGGGAAAATATTCACCGGATCATGAACATAATGAAGTTCCTATAAATATGATACATGCCCTCCTTGCATACCAAATTAATGCTGGAGACACTGCTGTTTCCTGTTTCTGAATTTCTGTAAAGACATCAGCTATCGAAGCAAAGTGATCACCAGCAGTAGTAAATCACGACAAACTCGAGCCAGATATACCTTATATGTGAACAGACCCATCACCAAGCAAATTAAAATCTTGATATATCACCACTGCTAAAATTTGCCAAACACGATTACATAGATCCTTACCTTTCTACTATCACCTCAAGCAATTCCTAATGTTTTATTCAGGTCTATGTTTGAGATAACCTTATCTCTTGACCAAAGGGGTATAAAGGAATGGTGTTCTGGCTACGATTTGATCAAAGGGAACAGTCTCTAGCCTGAAAATTAGTAATTACTTATAACTGAAGTGAAAGTCGCTCAGTCATGTCTGACTCTTTGCAACCCAATGGACTATGCAGTCCATGGGATTCTCCAGGCCAGAATACTGGAATGGGTTGCCTTTCCCTTCTCCAGGGGATCTTCCCAACCCAGGGATCGAACCCAGGTCTCCTGCATTGCACGTGGATTCTTTACTAGCCGAGCCACAAGGGAAGCTCTATTACTCCAAGCTCCCCCTAAACTTTGCCGTCACCACGTTGCAAAAGCTTGAATGAGAAATATCAACTATCTCTTCTATCTCTTCATCTGCAGAACAAAGGTGGGAAGGGGAAATTATAAGGAATTCTGGAAGTGTCCTTCCAATTCCACATTCTAGAAAATGTGAAACAAGCTTTTAAGAGCCTCTTTAAAAAGTTTAGCTATTATAAATTAGCTCTACATCTTTTTAAACTAAGATACTAAAGTGTTTCTTATATGCATTAAATTTTTATTTTAAAAGAGTGAGTAGTATATATTAATTGCCAAGTGATGTTTAGGAATATTTTTCCTTCAATTCACAAGCCTATCTTTATTCCAGTTATAATACTAAAAATTAAAATATGATGGGAGTCCAAGAATGCTGCTTAGTCACAGTCAAAATAAAAACATTAAAAATCTAAGGAAAACCATTAATGCTTGCCCCAACTTAGCAGATCACCTGATTCATATTCCCTAATTCCCTCATTTACTCAGCCAGCCAACCAGTGTTTATTCAGCACCCAGTATGTGCTACACACTCTGGCAAATGCCACAGTTACAAAGAAAAACAAGCTGCTGTCCCAAGGAGCTTCCAATCTCCTGAACAGTTTGACAGAAAGCATAAAATAATCTGTCAACTCAGTTATCCCTGAGGAGGACCCCAGTTCAGTAAATCAGGGAGAGATGGTGATTACATACATGTTTTTTCTAGGCCAATTATCATTTACTCTGTGCTACCTCGGTGTCAGGAATAGACCTGAGTACTGATAGGTGTGTGGCGTCTCCCTCACATCTGCCTTTGGGCTTATTCTAAAACCACTTTGTGCTCACCCCTGTTTTTATTTCTTATCCCTCTTTAACCCATGTTATTTTGGAGTCTTTCATGTATCATTTTAGTCTGCTTAAAATCCTTTCTAGAAAAATGCAATGTATAAATAAACAAACTCAAACACTGCCAAATTTATACAAACGCTTAATTCCAGAAAGCTTTACACAAACTGAATTTTTCATAAGCCAAAAATATCTTCCTTTCTTTAAAAATCTTAAGTTTCAATTTTAAATCAACCGTTTTATGCTAAGGAACTATCTCTGCACTCTGGATGCATGTGGTCCTTCCTCTGTCATGATTAAAATGAGAAAAAAGAGGGGAAGGAAATACCCAGATAAAACTGGGCTGCTGGGTTATTCAGCTGCTAAGTCACGTCTGACTCTGTGGCCCCACGGACCGAGCCCTCCAAGCGTTGCTGTCCTTCGCTGTCTCCCGGAGGTTGCTCAGACTCACGTCCATTGAGTTGCTGACGCCATCCACCCATCTCATCCTCTGTCACCAAAACTGTGGTGGTAGGAGCTAATTCTGAGAGGCTACCAAGACAGAGACCACAGGAGACCTGAAGCGAAGACCAAACAAGTGGCCGTCAACTCAATGCATTCACTGGGAGATAGTCCTCATGCCTGTGTTTCCAATTAGAAACCAAAATGTTCCCATCTCTTAAAATGCCCTACGCCCTTTAGAGGGACCCGGGGAAGAGCTGCGAGGAGCTCTGCCCCCTGTGGCTGCATTCTGCGTTCCCGTGACCTGGGCTCACAGGGCGGATTACAAGCATGAGCTCCTAGAGCGAGGAGTGTGTCACACGCTTTGTAAGCGTCCAGAACCTAGAACGGTGCCTGGGGTACAGTCAGCGCTTGATCAACGCTCGGGATTAAAAAATAGCATGGGCTCCAGAGGACAGTTCAATCCATCAGAAGGCTCCGGTGCCTAAAACCAGTTCAGAAATACATGCGCGTACAAGACATCTTGTGCAATGCTTTGTACATCTCTTCTGTCTCCTGTACTGGCCGGCAGGTTCTTCACCACTAGTGCCACCTGGGAAGACCTTTGTGATTTATACGTGAGTTTTATTTCTAATGAGAGTTTTGCTGATAAACAAATGCTTGTCTGAAAGTGTACTTTCTTAGGCTGAAAAGATTCTAACTTCTTTGAGCAAGTTCAATAGATGCAGCAAAGATGATGAAGTTGTCATAAATTAGTTTCAGACCTCACACTTTCTGTAGCCATTAACACTAAAATAAGCTTGGATGGAGAAGAGGAGACAGGGGGTGGGGATAAAAAGGGACGTTTACTATTTTTACAAATTTTCGCACCATCCAAGTAAGTTATTAAAATGCTTATCTTCAACTAGATCAAAGCATAATTGCCTATATACATTTTCAAAGGTATAACTTTCCATTAAAAAATGTCATTTGCTTCAGTGTGACCACATCTGTGGAGATTTAAGGCTACGTATATAGACTACATGCTTCAAAAACATTTTATTTTATTGTATTTTTTTATTTATTTTTTTTTCAAAAACATTTTAAAAGCTAAAATATTGATAAAATAATGTTAAAATGCTGATTAGAATGTAAGAAATTTAGTGATTTAAAATAAAACTGCATTAATAATGCAAAGCTCTGATGGAGCTAAGAGTATAGAACAAAGACTTTGGGAAGAACTGAGCTTAAATCAAGAGTTACATGAATCCTTTTGCAGCTGGGATAACCTTTATCCAGAAAAAGGGAAGTCTTGATTCCAAGGGATGAAGAGTGTGCTCGCTGTCGCGGACGAGATCTGGGTAAAGCCACTCGCCTGCCAGACGTGCAGGCCCACCTGGGGGCCAGTTTCTTCCTTCCTGCGTCCTAGCAGGTGATGCAGAGGGTTGACTTAAATCTGACTGGTTTATACTATGGACTTCGTATGGGAGTCTGGAGTAATCCATTGTGATCAAATCACAGGGACTAAGAATTTTGCTCCCAGTCTAAGCTTCACTGTCAGGCCAATCCAAACCTCTGGGTGGCTATATCTGGATCTAACCAAACATACTGGAGACTAAGGGCAGCGGGGACAGCAGGTCAGTGTTTCCAGCACAGCCCAGACTGAAGGGCCGTTGCAAAGCCAAAGCCCAGTTTTGAAATATTTTATTCTTAGGCTCACAATTATGGTCTTAGAAGTGACTACTAGGAAGCACCACGAGCAGTCAGGAGGCTTCTGAAGCAATCAGGAGGATTCTTCTTGGAAGAAAATGGAGCCTATTTTGAGGTAATTACACTGAAAATGACACCATGGTTTTTAATTTGTTATGTCTGCTCACCTTTTTCTTGCCCCCTAACTCTCACACATAAATGATACAGAATCCTAAGAGTCCATCTTTTTTTTTTTTTTTAAGGAAACAGAACAAAAGGCTTTTTACTAAAAATTTTACATAAACGATCTTGTCACAGGCTTGTTGTTTTTCCAATAAACATTTATTGACCATCATGTGCCAAGTCTGGCGCTGATAGCTGCAGAGAAGAGAAAACAAAAAATATACATATAGTGCCTGCCCTCATGAAGCTTGTGCTCTAATGACAAAAATAATGCAAAAAAAAAAAAAAAGCTATAAATATAGGAAGAGACTCAAAACGTGGCCAGAGTATTAAGGGTGTAAGTAACAAAGGAACCAACCTTTTCTGTTGGATCTGAAGTTCAAGGTGAAGTGTGAAAGGTGAGCAGAGGTTTCTTAGATGAACAGTGGGGCTCGGCGTTTGTGGGCTGGGGAGATAGCACAGGTGGATCCCCAGAAGCAGGAGAAAGCCTGACAGGCTGCAGGTGCTAAAGGACGGCACGGTGATTGCTGCTGCTGCTAAGTCACTTCAGTCGTGTCCGACTCTGTGCGACCCCATAGACGGGAGCCCACCAGGCTCCGCCATCCCTGGGGTTCTCCAGGCAAGAGCGCTGGAGTGGGGCGCCGTTGCCTCCTCCAAGGCACGGTGATTAGAACGAGAACAAGGGAGAGACTGCCCGTTGTGCAGTGCCCTACGCACACAGTAAGCTGTCTCAAGACTTGATCGCTAAGTGCCTCAGACGTTACCAAAGAATAGGGAAGGACGGCTTATCGACGTCTATTATCATTTCCAGAGGAGACAAAAATTACTACCGATGGCAACCTGTGTCTGGAGACACATTTCATGCATAATGTTTCATTTAAAATTTTGCAACATATTCACATTTTTCGGACAACTTATAACAAAGGAAATGTTAAATGGACGTTTTCCTAGAAGCCAAAGTCCAGTGCAAATGTTCCCACTAGTTAGCCTTTCCTCTCTAATGTCTATAACAGGATATGTGCCCTCATGAGCAAACTGAAATAACAGATAAAAATGAACATACCAGTAGGATCAGACATATTACACTGTAGTATTGGGACTGAGATGGTGAAATGGAACGTCAGGATTATTTAGCATCCTTGCTGTTAGCTCCTTTTATGCTACAGGGGCAAAGCAGGAAGTGAAGAGAGATTTCCTCCAATCAGCCAGAGCGACCCCTCCCTCAGTCAGTCATTCGATCAGGTGCAAAGTGAGGCGTTTTCGCCCCTAACCTCAGAGCCGCTCCAGAGCCCTGGAGCGGGCCCCTGGAAATGCCAGTTCTGTTTGTTATGCTCATGTTATTCATTCTTCAGGTCTCTTCCCCTGGGAGAAAGACTCCCAACACACAAACAATTCCCCCTTCTTGCTCAAAGAGGAATTCCTTTCACTGGGGACAAAAATTTCCATCCACAGCCAAAGCTTTTAAGGCAAAAGCTCCCAACGAGCTAAGAGTTCTCAGTTCAGTTCAGTTGCTCAGTTGTGTCCGACTCTTTGTGACCCCATGGACTGCAGCATGCCAGGCCTCCCTGTCCATCACCAACTCCTGGAGTTTGCTCAAACTCATGTCCATCGAGTCAGTGATGCCATCCAACCATCTCACCCTCTGTCGTCCCCTTCTCCTCCTGTCCTCAATCTTTCCCAGCATCAGGATCTTCTCCAACGAGTCAAATCTTCACATCAGGTGGCCAAAGTATTGGAATTTCATCTTCAGCATCAGTCCTTCCAATGAACACTCAGGACTGATTTCCTTTAGGATGGACTGGGTGGATCTCCTTGCAGTCCAAGGGACTCTCAAGAGTCTTCTCCAACACCACACTTCAAAAGCATCCATTAAGAGTCCTAGCTCAACTCTTTCAAGGACTCTCCCCCAAAGCCTTCCTGGGTGCCTCACAGCCCTCTCTAGATTCTGAAAGCCCTTTCTTATAGCATCTTTTTCTTAAACAGGAAGAGATTGCAAATGGGGGTGGAGAGGGAGTCACAGTCACTGAGGGGGGTGGGGGAGAAGAGACAGAAATGCGTGTCTGGAGCCTGGCCTGGGAGGGACCCTCACTTTCCAGGCAGCCCTCTAAGGGAACCACAGGTTTGGTTCTTTCCGAGAATGTCCTCCAAAACAACAAGAAGCACCAGAGAGGTGGTGTTTCACCCACCGGGCAAAATTTATTCCAAGACCGTTATGATCACTGAATGGGGAATAAAGGCATAAACTCAAGTCTTACCAGGAAGGAAAAGCAAGAAGAAGAAAACAGTCCCCCACCCCCAAAACCGCATCACTGCAAGTAGGTGTCTGGCTTCACTGTATTTCAAATTGGGCTTCCAACACAGTTTTGTTCTCTCCTTGAAAGGGCTAATTATACCGATGTTTCCAAAGAAACACGTGGTTGTTACAGTCGTTTTATTAGCATGTTTTCCAGAGAGCTGCTGTGAATTAAAAGCAAGGCCAGTTTCATTCAAACAATATTTGGTTGTTTTATTTTCAAACTCTGAAAGTAAGAGCATTCATATTTATAGATTCCTGTGTACACATAGAGATTGCAGAGAAGCAGCCAATGTCTGCCTTTGGCTCTCCTTCCAAGGAAACTGGAGGAATTACTCATGCACAAATAAGTACAAATAGCTGCCTTTGCAATAGTATGGAGCGAACATATGAAAATACAGAGATTTCAAGTGGTACCAGTGTGCAAAGGCATGTATTTGTTCAGCTGTTTATTAGATCTGTGAAACCGTGCTTTCTTGGTGCTATAGACTCATCAGGGAGACACTGCAACACCATGTTTAATTTAAATAGATTGCAAACAACCTTGACTGCCATATATTAGCATCAGAAACTCACCATAATAAAAAGAAGCTTTTTCCTCACTGCGGCTTTGCAATCAGGGCAGGCAGAGAAAATTCTACAAATAAGGACCCTCCAAGGGAAGTGTCTACTCCTCTGTCCCTAAAGACTGAATTTCTAAACTATCAATGGAGTGCTTCAAGTCATTTTAACTGTGATGAGGGCCCAAGGGGAGAGGTGCAATTTCCAAGGCTGGGTTGGGGTCTTTAGGGACTTGGAGGCAGTGTCTTCCATAGAATTATACTAGGAATGGAAAAGAAAGCCTGGGCACTTGGGACCTAGCATCCCTGTGGCTTACCCCACTTAGCAGTCACCTGGGAAATGCTATATTCCTGGAGACTCTCAAAGATACAATAACTCAAATGATAACGCAGCACTGATACACCCAGGGAAAACTGTTGGCAATATAAAATCACCTAAAATGTTACCTGTCTTCCCAGTCCATCCTGCAGTTTAGGTGCTCATTTAGAAAATGAGTTTACCCTCCTAAACATCTCAATGTTCAGCTGAAAGAAAATAACGGGGGATCAGTAGGCACGCAGGAGCAAAGACCTAGCAGCCAGCAAGGGGGCCGAGGGTGAGGGCAGACTGGACTTCTCCAGCTGTGAGCTGTTCTGTCCTACACCCTGAACTGGCCCAGATCTTTTAAGGTACAGGACTGTCTTCTCTGAAGTGTTTAGTTCTGAGGTTAAGCCGATTTTCAGAAATAAGGAGGGCTTCTGGTGTCTGTACCTCCCCAGTGAACACTCCTCTGCTCGGTTTTCCTTTGGACGCAATCTCTCTTGCACTCAAGACCACCGTAGTCTGCGCTAAGGCCCGGCCCACTGTGTGGTCCCAGAAGTGGGCATTGATCCCTTCCTGGGCAGCCAGAGCATTTGTGTCGTTTGGCTCCGGCGACTGGTCCAAAAACATGCACACACCCCCCACACACTGGATGTAGAAGAGCATGAGAGTGAGTGGTTGGATTTTTGTCCTAATCAGGAAGAAGGATCTTCTCCTGGAAAGGTGTTGGGAGATGCCAAGCTAACAAGATACGCATTAGTAGATCTGGGATGAGCAGGGTTTGATATCATCTTCCTCTGCTTAAGCCAGGCTGGAGAGTTTCCTGTTACTTGTCACCTGTGGGATAATGATGACTGTAGGAGAGAACAAGGGTGTCAAAGGCTGGTGAAGGTCAGGGGCTGGGGGGACAGAGCGCGTAACAAGAGTCAGGGGCTCCGAGACCTCAGTCTCAGTCTCCTACTAACTCTGCGATTATGAGTGCATCGCAGCTTCCCCCTTTGTGAAATTATGGAAAGAACTGGAAAGTGTAGGTCCTAAACTTTTTATAAAAAACTCATTCTCAAATCAAGTTTTATACAACCAGTCCATCCTAAAGGAGATAAGTCCTGAATATTCATTGGAAGGACTGATGCTGAAGCTGAAACTCCAATACCTTGGCCACCTGATGCGAAGAACTGACTCATTGGGAAAGACCCTGATGCTGGGAAAGACTGAAGACAGGACGAGAAGGAAATGACAGAGGATGAGGTGGTTGGATGGCATCACCGACTCAATGGACATGGGTTTGAGTAAACTCCGGGAGTTGGTGATGGACAGGGAGGCCTGGCGTGCTGCAGTCCACGGGGTCGCAGAGAGTCGGACACGACTGAGCGACTGAACAGAGCAGAACAGATACCCTGTTCCCTGAAATAAATCACAGCGACCACAGCAACAAGAGTGCTCACTGAGCATGTGCTCTCTGGATAGCTTGGTTTGAAACCCTTTTTTACTTCACGTGTGTTTTACTCATCTTAATCCTCACAAAATCCTATGAGGTGAAGTCTGGTTACAAGTTTCCTTTTGCAGGGAAATAAACTTAAGTACAGAGAGATTAAGAAATTTCCACAAGGTCACAGAGCCATGCATGGTGGGTCGGGGACAGGACCCAGCTCCAGGCTCTGTCCTCTCAAGCTCGTTGCTTTTTTTTTTTTTTTAATATATAATTGTGTTGTTTATTTTTGGCTGTGCTGGGTCTTTCTCACTGATTGGACTTCTCTCTAGTTGTGGTTGGCAGGCTTCTCACTGCAGGGGCTTCTCTTGTTGCAGACACAAGTTCTAGGGCTGGGGGGCTCAGGAGTTGCAGCTCCGTAGGGCTGGGCGCAGTAGCCGTGTGGCATGACCTTAGTTACTCTACAGCATGTGGGGTCTTCCCGGCTCAGGAATCGAACCCGTGTCTCCCGCGTTGGCAGGCTGACTCTTGACCACCAGGGGAGCCTGTTGCTTCTTTGTTTGTCTGTTTTAATCATCTGTAGTAAGAAAGAGACGCACTCTGCTTTTAACCAAAGCTCCTCCTCTGCTTTTATCCAAAGCAAGGTAGGCAGGCTAGCAGCCCATTCCTGAAGCTTCCCTTGGACACCTCAGGGCTCTGAAGAGTCTGATAACCATAACATTCTTTGACAGCTAATATTCACTCCAACTTGAAATGTTTGTACGTATAGGTTGAGACCACTGCACCACACATGTCGTAACAAACCAGCCCAAAGACAATCTGACAACACCCTGAGCACGCCTCTTCAAAGCCCCACAGGGTTATTTCCGGCAGTTCATTTGGGGGCAGCAGGAAGTCTCAGCCAGTCGTTAGGAAAACCATGACACGGAGGATGCCTGACCTCTGTCGGTCCTGTAGCTTCTTCTGCCTCATATCATTGTGCCCAAAGGTACCACATCTGAGATGGCTGGACGGCATCACCGACTAGACCGACATGAGTTTCAGTAAACTCCGGGAGCTGGTGCTGGGCTGGGAGGCCTGGCGTGCTGCTGTCCATGGGGTCGCAGGGTCGGACACGACTGAACAACTGAACTGAACTGAACCACATCTGAAACTACAGACAACTTTAGAAGATCAGAAACCAAAACAGGCTTCTGGCCACCACGTCTGCAGGCCTTGTTCTCTGCAAGCTCAGGCACTTGGAGCTGGGCTTGTTGCCCTTGAGGACCGAGGGTGGGGGAAACTGGCCCACATGTGCATTACCAGACCAGAGGTGGGGAGACAGGAGAACACTGGGGACGCTGGCTGGGCGATGGGTTATTGCTGACACCCAGGGTGTGGTGAAATGCTTGCCAAGCAATCAGAGAAAAGAATTGACAATGTGAACGTCAGTATGTAAGCACTGATAGGAGGAAAAAGGAGCCAGGCAGAGACCTAGGAAGGCTTGGTCGGAGAGGCAGAAGAAAGGTGGAGAGCTGAGTTCCCCTCTTCTTAATTTGTTCACCCCTTTGCGGAATCCCTATTGTCATTCCCAGCAACTGCCCAATACGTGACCATGTAATGTGTTTGGTATATATTGCTATATCTGCTTATATTCTTACATCTTGTCTTATGAATATGTGAGCTTTTAGTTTGCATAAATACTTTTGTATTAAAATCTTTTTAATTTCTGACCTTTCCCACTTAATTCTTTTCCTTCCCTGAGAATCAAACTGGTATTTTACATCAAATTTATGGCTCCCTGCCCACATATGGCATTCTTGATCACACTCAACTTTCCCATTTCCATACCGATGTACACCCAGGTTTCCATAAGCAAAGGTGGTTGTTCCTGCTTCATAGCACAGTATCTTCTCTCTTTTTTTTTTTTTTTTCGAGTTTTTTTTTTTTTAATTTTTTTATTAGTTGGAGGCTAATTACTTCACAACATTTCAGTGGGTTTTGTCATACATTGATATGAATCAGCCATAGATTTACACTTATTCCCCATCCCGATCCCCCCTCCCATCTCCCTCTCCACCCGATTCCTCTGGGTCTTCCCAGTGCACCAGGCCCAAGCACTTGTCTCATGCATCCCACCTGGGCTGGTGATCTGTTTCACCATAGATAGTATACATGCTGTTCTTTTGAAACATCCCACCCTCACCTTCTCCCACAGAGTTCAAAAGTCTGTTCTGTATTTCTGTGTCTCTTTTTCTGTTTTGCATATAGGGTTATCGTTACCATCTTTCTAAATTCCATATATATGTGTTAGTATGCTGTAATGTTCTTTATCTTTCTGGCTTACTTCACTCTGTATAATGGGCTCCAGTTTCATCCATCTCATTAGGACTGATTCAAATGAATTCTTTTTAATGGCTGAGTAATATTCCATGGTGTATATGTACCACAGCTTCCTTATCCATTCATCTGCTGATGGGCATCTAGGTTGCTTCCATGTCCTGGCTATTATAAACAGTGCTGCGATGAACATTGGGGTGCACGTGTCTCTTTCAGATCTGGTTTCCTCAGTGTGTATGCCCAGAAGTGGGATTGCTGGGTCATATGGCAGTTCTATTTCCAGTTTTTTAAGAAATCTCCACACTGTTCTCCATAGCGGCTGTACTAGTTTGCATTCCCACCAACAGTGTAAGAGGGTTCCCTTTTCTCCACACCCTCTCCAGCATTTATTGCTTGTAGACTTTTGGATAGCAGCCATCCTGACTGGCGTGTAATGGTACCTCATTGTGGTTTTGATTTGCATTTCTCTGATAATGAGTGATGTTGAGCATCTTTTCATGTGTTTGTTAGCCATCTGTATGTCTTCTTTGGAGAAATGTCTGTTTAGTTCTTTGGCCCATTTTTTGATTGGGTCATTTATTTTTCTGGAATTGAGCTGCAGGAGTTGCTTGTATATTTTTGAGATTAATCTTTTGTCTGTTTCTTCATTTGCTATTATTTTCTCCCAATCTGAGGGCTGTCTTTTCACCTTGCTTATAGTTTCCTTTGTTGTGCAAAAGCTTTTAAGTTTCATTAGGTCCCATTTGTTTATTTTTGCTTTTATTTCCAATATTCTGGGAGGTGGGTCATAGAGGATCTTGCTGTGATTTATGTCGGAGAGTGTTTTGCCTATGTTCTCCTCTAGGAGTTTTATAGTTTCTGGTCTTACATTTAGATCTTTAATCCATTTTGAGTTTATTTTTGTGTATGGTGTTAGAAAGTGTTCTAGTTTCATTCTTTTACAAGTGGTTGACCAGTTTTCCCAGCACCACTTGTTAAAGAGGTTGTCTTTTTTCCATTGTATATCCTTGCCTCCTTTGTCAAAGATAAGGTGTCCATAGGTTCGTGGATTTATCTCTGGGCTTTCTATTCTGTTCCATTGATCTATATTTCTGTCTTTGTGCCAGTACCATACTGTCTTGATGACTGTGGCTTTGTAGTATAGTCTGAAGTCAGGCAGGTTGATTCCTCCAGTTCCATTCTTCTTTCTCAAGATTACTTTGGCTATTCGAGGTTTTTTGTATTTCCATACAAATTGTGAAATTATTTGTTCTAGTTCTGTGAAAAATACCGTTGGTAGCTTGATAGGGATTGCAATGAATCTATAGAATGCTTTGGGTAGAATAGCCATTTTGACAATATTGATTCTTCCAATCCATGAACACAGTATGTTTCTCCATCTGTTTGTGTCCTCTTTGATTTCTTTCATCAGTGTTTTATAGTTTTCTATGTATAGGTCTTTTTTTTCTTTAGGTAGATATACTCCTAAGTATTTTATTCTTTTTGTTGCAATGGTGAATGGTATTGTTTTCTTAATTTCTCTTTCTGTTTTTTCATTGTTAGTATATAGGAATGCAAGGGATTTCTGTGTGTTAATTTTATATCCTGCAACTTTACTATATTCATTGATTAGCTCTAGTAATTTTCTGGTAGAGTCTTTAGGGTTTTCTATGTAGAGGATCATGTCATCTGCAAACAGCAAGAGTTTCACTTCTTTTCCTATCTGGATTCCTTTTACTTCTTTTTCTGCTCTGATTGCTGTGGCCAAAACTTCCAAAAATGTTGAATAGTAGTGGTGAGAGTGGGCACCCTTG
>NC_057389.1:2374880-2425286 GCF_019320065.1 Cervus canadensis
GGTGTGTAAATGGTACCTCATTGTGGTTTTGATTTGGCATTTCTCTAATAATGATGATGTTTGAGCACCTTTTCATTGTTTGTTAGCCATCTGTATGTTCTTCTTTGGAATGTCTGTTTAGTTCTTTGGCCCATTTTTTGATTGGGTCATTTATTTTTCTGGAATTGAGCTTCAGGAGTTGCTTGTATATTTTTGAGATTAATCCTTTGTCTGTTTCTTCATTTGCTATTATTTTCTCCCAATCTGAGGCTGTCTTTTCACCTTACTTATAGTTTCCTTTGTAGTGCAAAAGCTTTTAAGTTTCATTAGATCCCATTTGTTTAGTTTTGCTTTTATTTCCAATATTCTGGGAGGTGGGTCATAGAGGATCTGGCTGTGATTTATGTCGGAGAGTGTTTTGCCTATGTTCTCCTCTAGGAGTTTTATAGTTTCTGGTCTTACATTTAGATCTTTAATCCATTTTGAGTTTATTTTTGTGTATGGTGTTAGAAAGTGTTCTAGCTTCATTCTTTTGCAAGTGGTTGACCAGTTTTCCCAGCACCACTTGTTAAAGAGGTTGTCTTTTTTCCATTGTATATCCTTGCCTCCTTTGTCAAAGATAAGGTGTCCATAGGTTCGTGGATTCATCTCTGGGCTTTCTATTCTGTTCCATTGGTCTATATTTCTGTCTTTGTGCCAGTACCACACTGTCTTGATGACTGTGGCTTTGTAATAGAGTCTGAAGTCAGGCAGGTTGATTCCTCCAGTTCCATTCTTCTTTTTCAAGATTACTTTGGCTATTCGAGGTTTTTTGTATTTCCATACAAATTGTGAAATTCTTTGGTCTAGTTCTGTGAAAAATACCGTTGGTAGCTTGATAGGGATTGCATTGAATCTATAGATTGCTTTGGGTAGAATAGCCATTTTGACAATATTGATTCTTCCAATCCATGAACACGGTATGTTTCTCCATCTGTTTGTGTCCTCTTTGATTTCTTTCATCAGTGTTTTATAGTTTTTTATGTATAGGTCTTTTGTTTCTTTAGGTAGATATACTCCTAAGTATTTTATTCTTTTTGTTGCAATGGTGAATGGTATTGTTTCCTTAATTTCTCTTTCTGTTTTTTCATTGTTAGTATATAGGAATGCAAGGGTTTCTGTGTGTTAATTTTATATCCTGCCAACTTTAACTAATTGTTGATTAGTTCTAGAATTTTCTGGTAAGTCTTTAGGGTTTCTATTAGAGGGATCATGTCATCTGCAAACATGAGAGTTCACTCTTCTTTTCCTATCTGGATTCCTTTTACTTCTTTTTCTCTGCTCTGATTGCGTGGCCAAAACTTCCACTCTATGTTACAGTAGTGGTGAAGAAGTGGGCACCCTTGTCTTGTTCCTGAACTTCAGGGGAAATGCTTTTCAAATTTTTCAACCATTGAGGGTGAATGCTTGCGTGGGTTTGTCCATATATACTTTTTATTTATGTTGAGGTAATGTTCCATTCTATTCTCTTTCTGGAGAGTTTTAATTATAAATGGATGTTGAATTTTGTCAAAGGCTTTTTCTGCATCTATTGAGATAATCATATGGTTTTTATCTTTCAATTTGTTAATGTGGTGTATTACATGATTGATTTGCGGATATTAAAGAATCCTTGCATTCCTGGGATAAAGCCCACTTGGTCATGGTGTATGATTTTTTTTAATATGTTGTTGGATTCTGTTTGCTAGAATTTTGTTAAGGATTTTTGCATCTATGTTCATCAGTGATATTGGCCTGTAGTTTTCTTTTTTTGTGGCATTTTTGTCTGGTTTTGGAATTAGGGTGATGGTGGCCTCATAGAATGAGTTTGGAATTTACTTCTTCTGCAAATTTTCTGGAAGAGTTTGAGTAAGGTAGGTGTAGCTCTTCCTCTAATTTTGGTAGAATTCAGCTGTGAAGTGCCATCTGGTCCTGGGCTTTTTGTTTGCTGGAAGATTTTTGATTAACAGTTTCGATTTCTTTCCTGTGATGGGTCTGTTAGATCTTCTATTTCTTCCTGCTTCAGTTTTGGAAGGTTATACTTTTCTAAGAATTTGTCCATTTCATCCAAGTTGTCCATTTTATTGGCATAGAGCTGCTGGTAGTAGTCTCTTATGATCCTTTGTATTTCAGTGGTGTCTGTTGTGATCTCTCCATTTTCATTTCTAATTTTGTTAATTTGGTTCTTCTCTCTTTGTTTCTTAATGAGTCTTGCTAATGGTTTGTCAATTTTGTTTATTTTTTCAAAAAACCAGCTTTTAGCTTTGTTGATTTTTGCTATGGTCTCTTTAGTTTCTATTGCATTTATTTCTGCCTTAATTTTTAAGATTTCTTTCCTTCTGCTAACCCTGGGGTTCTTCATTTCTTCCTTCTCTAGTTGCTTTAGGTGTAGAGTTAGGTTATTTATTTGGTTTTTTTCTTGTTTCTTGATATAAGCCTGTAATGCTATGAACCTTCCCCTTAGCACTGCTTTTACTGTGTCCCATAGGTTTTGGGTTGTTGTGTTTTCATTTTCATTCATTTCTATACATATTTTGATTTCTTTTTTGATTTCTTCTATGATTTGTTGGTTATTCAGAAGCGTGTTATTTAGCCTCCATATGTTTGAAGTTTTAACAATTTTTTCCTGTAATTGAGATCTAATCTTACTGCACTGTGGTCAGAAAAGATGACTGGAATGATTTCAATTTTTTTGAATTTTCCAAGACCAGATTTATGGCCCAGGATGTGATCTATTCTGGAGAAGGTTCCGTGTGCACTTGAGAAAAAGTGAAGTTGATTGTTTGGGTGAAATGTCCTATAGATATCATAGATCCTAGCGGATCCATTGTGTCATTTAAAGTTTGTGTTTCGCTGTTTAATTTTTCTGTTTAGTTGATTATCCCAAGTTGTGAGTGGGGTATTAAAGTCTCCACTATTGATGTGTTACTATTAATTTCCCTTCATAACTCGTTAGTGTTTGCCGTACATGATTGCGGTGCTCCTATGTTTGGGTGCATATATATTTATAATTGTTATTCTTCTCTTTGATTGATCCTTTGATCATTATGTAGTGTCCTTCTTTGTCTCTTTTCACATCCTTTATTTTAAAGTCTATTTTATCTGATATGAGTATTGCGACTCCTGCTTTCTTTTGGTCTCCGTTTGCGTGAAATATTTTTTTCCAGCCCTTCACTTTTAGTCTGTATGTGTCTCTTGTTTTGAGGTGGGTCTCTTGTAGACAGCATATATGGGGGTCTTGTTTTTGTATCCATTCAGCCAATCTTTGTCTTTTGGCTGGGGCATTCAACCCATTTACATTTAAGGTAATTATTGATAGGTGTGGTCCCGTTGCCATTTACTTTGTTGTTTTGGGTTCACGTTTATACAACCTTTCTGCATTTCCTGTCTAGAGAAGATCCTTTAGCATTTGTTGAAGAACTGGTTTGGTGGTGCTGAATTCTCTCAGCTTTTGCTTATCTGTAAAGCTTTTGAGTTCTCCTTCATATCTGAATGAGATCCTTGCTGGATACAGTAATCTAGGTTGTAGGTTATTCTCTTTCATTACTTTCAGGACGTCCTGCCATTCCCTTCTGGCCTGGAGGGTTTCTATTGATAGGTCTGCTGTTATCCTTATGGGAATCCCTTTGTGTGTTATTTGTTGTTTTTCCCTTGCTGCTTTTAATATTTGTTCTTTGTGTTTGATCTTTGTTAGTTTGATTAATATGTGTCTTGGGGTGTTTCGCCTTGGGTTTATCCTGTTTGGGACTCTCTGGGTTTCTTGGACTTGAGTGGCTATTTCCTTCCCCATTTTAGGGAAGTTTTCAGCTATTATCTCCTCGAGTATTTTCTCATGGCCTTTCTTTTTGTCTTCTTCTTCTGGAACTCCTATGATTCAAATGTTGGGGCATTTCACATTGCCCCAGAGGTCCCTGGGGTTGTCCTCATTTCTTTTGATTCTTTTTTCTTTTTTTCCTCTCTGCTTCATTTATTTCCACCATTTTATCTTCTACCTCACTTATCCTATCTTCTGCCTCCGTTATTCTACTCTTGGTTCCCTCCAAAGTGTTTTTTATCTCATTCATTGCATTGTTCATTTTTAATTGACTCTTTTTTATTTCTTCTAGGTCTTTATTAAACAATTCTTGTATCTTTTCAATCTTTGTCTCCAGGCTATTTACCTGTAACTCCATTTTGTTTTCAAGATTTTGGATCATTTTTATTATCATTATTCTAAATTCTTTTTCAGGTAGATTCCCTATCTCCTCCTCTTTTGTTGACTTGGTGGGCATTTTTCATGTTCCTTTACCTGTTGGGTATTTCTTTGCCTTTTCATCTTGTTTAGATTGCTGTGTCTGGAATGGACTTTCTGTATTCTGGAGGTCTGTGGTTCCTTTTTATTGTGGAGGATTTACCCAGTGGGTGGGGTTAGACGATTGGCTTGTCAAGGTTTCCCGGTTAGGGAAGCTTGCGTCAGTGTACTGGTGCGTGGAACTTGATTTCTTCTTTTTGGAGAACAATGGAGTGCCCAGTAATGAGTTTTGAGATGGGTCTATGTGTTAGGTGTCACCTTGGGCAGCCTGTATGTTGACATTCGGGGCTATGTTCCTGTGTTGCTGGAGAATTTGCGTGGTATGTCTTGCTCTAAAACTTACTGGCTCTTGGGTGGTGGTTGGTTTCAGTGTAGGTTTGGAGGCTTTTGGACGGTCACTTATTGCTTAAAGTTCCATGTAGTCAGGAGTTTTCTGGTGTTCTCAGGTTTTGGGCTTAAGTTTCCTGCCTCTGGATTTCAGTTTTATTCTTCCTGTAGTCTCAGGACTTCTCCAACTATGCAGCACTGATAATAAAACTTCTAGGTTAATGGCGAAAAGATTCTCCCCTGTTAGGGACACCCAGAGAGGTTCACAGAGTTACATGAACAGGAGAAAAGGGAGGAGGGAGATAGAGATGAGCAGGAGGAGAAAAAGGGGGACTCAAGAGGAGAGACACAGATCTACGCAGCTGTCTGTTCCCAGAGTGTTCTCCGTATCTCAGACACCTACAAGGATTCACAGAATTGGATTGGGAAGAGAAGGGGAAAGGAGGAAATAGAGGTGTTCTGAGGTAGAAAACAGAGAGTCAAGATTGGGAGAGAATAATCTTCGGTTTAAAGATAGGGCTTCTTTTTTCTTTTTTTGGTAAGGTTATAGTGTAGTGAAAATGAAAATGAAGAGTAGTAGAGGAGTTCTAGAGGACTTTAAAAGAAATAAGAGAAAAAGAAAAATAGAAAATAAAAGAGAAAACGGAAAGGAAAAAAAAGAAGAAAAAAGAAGAAAAAGAAAAAAAAGAAAAGAAAAAAAAAGAAAGAAAGAAGAAAAAAAAAAATTTTTTTCCCCCTAATTAAAAAAATCATAAAAATCTATGAAAATGAAAGTTAAGGAGTAATGGGGGAGTAATAGGGAATTTTAAAGGAAAATAAAAGAGAAAAAATAAAAAAGAAAAAATATAAAAAGAATAAAAAAATTTTTTTTTTCCTTACTTAGAGAAAAAAAAGTAAAAATATATCTAGGAGTTTCTCTGGAGCTGCTGCGGTCAGTGTGGGTTCGGCTCAGTTTCAGATAGCTCCTCGTTCCAGCTTACACTTCTCGATATCTACAGGGCCCTTCCGGTGAAGTCGGTGGTTTCTACAGGGATTTTAATCTGTTGCACCAGTCCCTTCTGAAGCGGTTCCCTTTGTTTATTTGGCTTCTGTTTGCCGGTCTCTTCAGAGCCTCATTTCCGCCCTGACACAGGCGGGCGGAGGTGGACTCTTATTCAGGTAGCTAGATCCATTGCGCTCTGGGGGGGCTGAACCTGAAACGCTGCGGGGCTGGCCGCTCGCGGGGCGGGTGGCGCGCGGAGGGCTGGCCTGCCGGGGCGGCTGGCGCTTGCCCGGGAAGGGCTGACGCGTTTCTCCGTCTGCGCTGCTCCAGGGTCCCCGGCTGTTCTATATGGAGCGCGCCCCGCGCTGCGCTAGGTTCCAGCCCTCGGGTGTTACACAAAAGCGCGGAAGGAAAAGCTGCGCCTGCTCTCTGTGCCTTCCCCGTCAGAGCGGCCCAGGCAGCGAGGGGCTTGGTGGGCGCACTCTCCCCAGGTGTGGCGCGCCCCCTCCCTTCCGCGGACCCAGTCTCAGTTTCCGCTGGCGCCAGTCGGGTGCGCGCGCCTTCCGCCCTCCGCGTCCCCAGCCCCAGTCCCCGCCTGCGCCCTGTGTCTCGCCGCGACCTTCCCCTCCCCCCTGCCTCCTGCCTCCGGCGGGGCTGGGCGGGTCCGCAGCCTGCGACCTCTTCTTGGGACTTTCTCCGTCCCTTTGTTCTGCGAACGGCCGGCAGTGTGTTCCGGCCGGTTAATTTTCTCTCTTTTGGTCTCCCACAGTTCAAGTTGGCACCTCACAGAAGCTCCCTCCGATTGTCCTCAGGGCACTCAGGCCCGGACCCTAGCCCAAGCAAGGCCGCCTAAGACTCCCTTCCCGGGACGGGTCTCCGTCCTCAGCTCTTTTGTCTCACTTTTTATCTTTTATATTTTGTCCTACCTCCTTTCGAAGACAATGGTCTGCTTTTCTGGGCGCCTGATGACCTCAGCTAGCGATCAGAAGTTGTTTTGTGAGGTTTGCTCTGCATTCAGTTATTCTTTTGATGAATTTGTAGGAGAGAAAGTGGTCTCCCCGTCCTACTCCTCCGCCATCTTGGCTCCTCTGCGCAGTATCTTCTCTTATCTCTGTAAAGGTAATTATCTTGTGTATTTTGTATTTTTAATCTCTGTTCCATTCATTCTGCCCCATATGGGCTGTTTTGTCTTTTTGCTTGAAGACACTGTCACTATTTGGTTACTTCACCTGTGACTTTTTCCCTAGAGGTTTGGCTATCTTGATTGGTTATGTGTGGGCTTCCATGGTGGCTCAGACAGTAAAGAATCTGCCTGCAATGCAAGAGACCTGGGTTCGATCCCTGGGTCAGGAAGATGCCCTGGAATAGGGAAAGGCAACCCACTCCAGTACTCTTGCCTGGAGAATCCCACGGACGGAGGAGCCTGGGGGGCTGCCGTCCACAGGGTCACCAAGAGTCGGACACGACTGAGCGACTAACGCTTGCACTTTGAATGTGTTCACAGTCCGGGTCTGATCGCCCCTCAGGTTTTCTGCTTATCAGAGTGGTTCTGTGCCTGAGAAAGCTACTCCATTCTTCAGGCCCACACACTGCTCTTGTCTGAAAGCGTTTGCCTTTCAGATATAGCTCCCCAGACCTGAGAGCATGAGGAGACCAAAGAAGAAAGTGCTTAGAGTGGGCCTGCCTCTGCGGGCACCCGCTCCTAAGCCCACCCTCTCCCAGGCGATCGCCCCTCAATCCCCTCCACCGCCACCCTGGGCTGGCAGGGAGATGCTGTCCCGTCCCACTACTGAGGGGGATGCACCCCTCAGCCACTCCAGGCAGCAGCGCTGCAGACACGCATGGAGACCCCCCCCGACTGTGAACCTGGCCGTCCTCCACCTTCGCCTGTCATTTCCGTTTCTTTCTCTCCCAACCACACTCCCTCTTCCAGGATTTCCGTCCTTTGCTTTCACTCTTGGGAATCTCCAGGGCTGGGCTGTGGATCCATCCGGAAGGTCGTGTTAACTCCCTACCTTGTCGGGTCCAAGACACAGTCAAGGATGGGCAGGTCCACCCTCTGGACCCTGAGTCCTTCTGAAGGTGGGCATTGGGTAACTGTATCTAAGCTGCCGACTCCTAGGTCAGGGTCAGGGGGATGACAGAAACTGAAACGGGTGTGTTGCGTGCTCTGGGCTGAATGACGTCTCTCCAGAAAAGGACAGGCTGCAGCCCTAACGGTAGTGGCCTGGAGTGGGGCCTCATTTAGAGACAGGGTCTTCACAGGGGTGTTCAAGCTAGTGTGTGGCCCAGCCCCTAATCCCACACGACTGCAGTCCTTATAAAGAGGGGAAATGTGGACACAGGGGAAGAAACTCATGGAGAGGACACAATGGGAAGGGCCACAGCGTCAAAGCTGCCGTCCACGTGCCCAGGAGAACAGATGCTTCCCTAACTCTCGGAGGCGCCGACCTGGGACTTGGGCACCTTGATGCGGACTTCCAGCAACCAGAGCGGTGAGACGGTGCGTCTCTGGGGTTTAGGCCACCCCGTGTGTGGCACTTGGTTACAGCAGCCCTAGTGAAAAAATGCAAAAGAGGGGAAGGAACAGAGTATTACAGCGGCATCTGAGGTGGGAGGGATCCTCAGGGCCAAACGCTGCAGACAGCTCAGTAGCACCAGCAGGAAAACGTCCTTGGACAAGACAGTTGAGTTTTTTGCACTCCGTTTCCTAATGTTCCCGGTGAAACCAGTCTTAGTGTCATAGTGAAGGCAGAAGCCCAATCCCAAGGGGGTGAGAAGTCCAAAGAGAACAAAGGAGTGGGACGAGGATCCAGATTCTTGGGACGTTTCAGAATTATAGAAAAGGGAAACAAATCTACAGCTTACAGAGAATTTTTCTGAAAGTTGGAAAACTAAGTCTATTGATGGCGTGGGTGAAAAAAGATGCTAAAACAAGGAAATGTTGACAAGACGACAATACCTAATTAGACAGCCTTTTCCAAGCTGCCTCTCTGCTGAGGCTTAAACCACAGCACTCGTGACAGACGCCATTTTCATCCCTGCAAGCCAGGTGACCTTTCCTCCTAACGCATCTGTAAAATTTTCTTCTTTCTTGCAGGCCTCAGAGTACCTGGTGACCATCTGCACCAGGGGTAAGGTCCCAGCAGGGAGGGAGCCTCTTGCAGAGCTCTCAGGACCACGATCCCCGCACACCCTCACTGCCCCCGCCTCTCGCCCGAGAAGGCGAGGCCGTCTGTGCTCCGCTTCTCCGGCACCGGTTCAAAAACCCATCCCTGCTCACATGGAAGCCGGCTGGTTGCCAATGGCTAAAGGCATGATGGTCTTTCCGATAAACACACAAATACACATGGAAATCTGAACTCGTGGAATCCAAAGCCTTTTGGCCCCAAAGAATATAATCCTAAGAGATTTCTTGGGAAGGGGAGAGTTTGGGGCCAGTGGTATTTTAGGTAGGGTGCTGTCTTAGTCAGCGTCGGCTACTGTAACAAGATAGAGCAACTTACATAGTAAACATTTATTTCTACAAATGTTTCTGGAGGCTGGGACATCTGAGACCAAGATACTTGGTGAAGGTTTGCTTCCCGGCTTACCAATGGATGCCTTCTCCCTGTTCCCTCACACAGAGAACGAAGAGCGCTCTGGAGTCTCTTCCTCTACTTTTAAGGGCATTAATCCTATCACGCAGTCATCTTTCTGCGACCTCATCTAGACCAAAGTACCTTCAAAAGGCTCCGCCTCCTAATGCCATTGCACTGACAATTAGGATTTTAACATGCAGATTGGGAGGGAGGCGGTGGGGGAGGGCACATTTACTCCATAACTAATGGGCACATATCTGACCTCCTCTGAATAAAATTCCATACCTCCTCCGCTCCATCCACAGTCATCCTCTGGGACATGCACTTATTTTCGGAGGGGGTGTTCTAACGTGTGTTTGAGATCTCAAAGGCAAGCTTGAAAGGAGTCATCAGCCAACTGGAGAGCATTTTAGAGGCAGAAACTCCTGGGTCAAATTTCTAGCCCCACCACTTATCAACCAAGTAAACTGGGAAGAATCACTTAGCACTGCAAGTCCTCAATGTCCTCCCCTGTAAAACAGCATAATAATAATAGCTACATCTAACAGCAGTTACCGTGATACTAAACGAGGTCATACATACAAAGCATTAGTCCTTGCCTGCTTTGGAATGAAGTTTTCTGTGAATGTTAGCATTCATCATTTGACCAACATAAGCTTCACTTTTAGAAAATCAACCCGTAAGCTAGTCAGCTCCATGGAAGTTAAAATTTTGCTAATGAAGAAAAAAAAATTTTTTTCCCCCACAATGCAAGAAAACGTTTCTCAGAGTACAAACACACTCCCGGTCAATTTAGCTGAATTGGTGGAAGGCGTGAACGACTGGTAGCAACAGTTGGAGAAGCCCGTTGTGATGAGGGAGGAAACACGGGCAGAATGAGACCTTTGGGGCTACAGGAAATAAAGGTTTTAGAAGAGAAGGTGTCAACTGCAAAAGATAAATTCACACGCTTGCTGATATGACCCAGCCTCCCTGTGGATAAGGTAAACGCTGAGCAGAGAATGCAATTTCTGAGCCAAGTGCAGTGGGACAGCTACCGGGAGGACAGACAGAGATAAAGGTCCCAGAAAAGTCTAACGTCCTGAACTCCTGGGACCAGAAAGGCCACTGCCCTGGAAGGACAATCATATCCCTGCAACATTCAACCCCTCAGAACATTGGCCCCTGAGCCTTCTGCAAATCAAGCCCCCAGGGCAAAGTTTGCTCAAAGGAGATTTTAAAAAAGTCTGCATTCCACGGCATCTACACACACATATTTCCATTTACACTTTTCCTGACTTGCAGAGCACACAAGAAGCCTCCAGATTCATGTTTATAATGCAATTGATCATCTTTTTTCAGTACAAAAAAGAAGAAATAATTCCATCTGGGGAATTTAGGGGTAAAATTCAGTGTCAGGTCACAAGTAGTCAACCAGTAGTAGTTTGGAGCCAAACTACCAGTTCCCTTTAAATAGTGAGGTCAAGAGGAGAGTTTGAATTTTAGAGTGCGATTCCCAGTTTTATTACTTAGCAACTGTACAATCCTGGATAAGTTCAATTATTTCAACCAGTATCTATTATCTGCAAACAGGCTACTTAATCTCTCAGAACCTCAGTTTCTCCATCTGAAAATGGGGGTAATAATCCCTATTCCAAGGTTGTAAGAGTTCAGTTGGAAAAAGCATGTATGACTAGGTAACATTTTGAGATGGTACCTTTAATTGTCTACACCCCTCATTCTAGGGGTTAGGTGTGTAGCATCACTTAAAAGAAGACAGATGAGGGCCTATCCTACCCTGCAATTTTAGTTTTTCCCACACACAGGCAGGAGCAGGTTCTATGAATACTGGCTAGGAGGAAACACATCGTGGGGCAGAAACCATTTTATTTCCGTGTAAAACACTTGCCTTCATGGCTTTTGTTTCCACAATCTTAATCCCCACAGTTGAGGATGGAAGAAAGAAAGATTTGGGGATGTGGAGAAAGGTGAAGGGGAAAAGATTTGCATCAGGCTAGATTCCCTGGGGGTTAAAGGAAGCTAGCTCCTAGGGTGGTGAGCAAGGTGAACTGAGACCCAGCCACACACTGGGGCCAAAGCGGAGCAGAGCAGCATATGGCTGCATGGTGCACCGTGCACGCGGAGTCCTGCAGCATGCCGCCAGAGGGGAGAGACCTCCGCACACACACCAGCATGTGTGCAAAGCTGCTGGCTGCCGTCAGCTCAGCTCAGTTCAGTTCAGTCGCTGAGTCGTGTCCGACTCTTTGCAACCCCATGGACCACAGCACGCCAGGCCTCCCTGTCCATCACCAACTCCCGGAGTTTACTCAGACTCATGTCCATCCAGTCGGCAATGCCATCCAGCCATCTCATCCTCTGTCGTCCCCTTCTCCTCCTGCCCCCAATCCCTCCCAGCATCAGGGTCTTTTCCAATGAGTCAGCTCTTCCCATAAGGTGGCCAAAGTATTGGAGTTTCAGCTTCAGCATCAGTCCTTCCAATGAACATCCAGGACTGATCTGCTTTAGGATAGACTGGTTGGATCTCCTTGCTGTCCTAGGGACTCTCAAGAGTCTTCTCCAACACCACAGTTCACAAGCATCAATTCTGTCAAAAACCACTACAATATTGTAAAGTAATTAGCCTCCAACTAATAAAAATAAATGGAAAAAAAAAAAGCATCAATTCTTCGGTGCTCAGCTTTCTTCACTGTCCAACTCTCACATCCCTACATGACCACTAGAAAAACCATAACCTTGACCAGATAGACCTTTGTTGGCAAAGTAATGTCTCTGCTTTTTAATATGCTATCTAGGTTGGTCATAACGTTCCTTCCAAGGAGTAAGCGTCTTTTAATTTCATGGCTGCAGTCACCATCTGCAGTGATTTTGGAGTCCAGAAAAATAAAGTCAGCCACTGTTTCCAATGTTTCCACTGTTTCCCCATCTATTTCCCATGAAGAGATGGGACCAGATGCCATGATCTTGGTTTTCTGAATGTTGAGCTTTAAGCCAATGTTTTCACTCTTCTCTTTCACTTTCATCAAGAGGCTTTTTAGTTCCTCTTCACTTTCTGCCATAAGGCTGGTGTCATCTGCGTATCTGAGGTTATTGATATGTCTCCTGACAATCTTGATTCCAGCTTGTGCTTCACCTAGCCCAGCGTTTCTCATGATGTACTCTGCATATAAGTTAAATAAGCAGGGTGACAATATACAGCCTTGAAATGCTCCTTTTCCTACTTGGAACAAGTCTGTTGTTCCATGTCCAGTTCTAACTATTGTTTCCTGACCTGCATATAGGTTTCTCAAGAGGCAGGTCAGATGGTCTGGTATGCCCATCTCTTTCAGAATTTTCCACAGTTTATTGTGATCCATACAGTCAAAGGCTTTGGCATAGTCAATAAAGCAGATATATACATTTTTCTGGAACTCTCTTGCTTTTTTGATGATCCAGCAGATATTGGCAATTTGATCTCTGGTTCCTCTGCCTTTTCTAAAACTGGCTTGAACATCTGGAACTTCATGGTTCATATATTGCTGACGCCTGGCTTGGAGAATTTTGAGCATTACTTTACTAGCATGTGAGATGAGTGCAATTGTGCGGTAGTTTGAACATTCTTTGGGATTGCCTTTCTTAGGGATTGGAATGAAAACTGACCTTTTTCGGTCCTGTGGCCACTGCTGAGTTTTCCAAATTTGCTAGCATATTGCATGCAGCACTTTCACAGCATCATCTTTCAGGATTTGAAATAGCTCAACCTGAATTCCATCACCTCCAATAGCTTTGTTCGTAGTGATGCTTTCTAAGACCCACTTGACTTCACATTCCAGAATGTCTGGCTCTAGGTGAGTGCTCACACCACCATGATTATCTGGGTTGTGAAGATCTTCTTTGTACAGTTCTTCTGTGTATTCTTGCCACCTCTTCTTAATATCCTCTGCTTCTGTTAGGTCCATACCATTTCTGTCCTTTATTGAGCCCATCTTTCCATGAAATGTTCCCTTGGTATCTCTAATTTTCTTGAAGAGATATCTAGTCTTTCCCATTCTGTTGTTTTCCTCTATGTCTTTGCATTGATCACTCAGGAAGGCTTTCTTATCTCTCCTGTCTATTCTTTGGAACTCTGCATTCAAATGGGAATATCTTTCCTTTTCTCCTTTGCTTTTTGCTTCTCTTCTTTTCACAGCTATTTGTAAGGCCTCCTCAGACAACCATTTTGCCTTTTTGCATTTCTTTCCCATGGGGATGGTCTTGATCCCTGTCTCCTGTACAATGTCACAAACCTCCGTCCATAGTTCATCAGGCTCTCTGTCTATCAGATCTAGTCCCTTAAATCTATTTCTCACTTCCACTGTATATTCATAAGGTATTTGATTTATGTCATACCTGAATGGCCTAGTGGTTTTCCCTACTTTCTTCAATTTAAGTCTGAATTTGGCAATAAGGGGTTCATGATCTGAGCCACAGTCAGCTCCCGGTCTTGTTTTTGCAGACTGTATAGAGCTTCTCCATCTTTGGCTGCAAAGAATATAATCAGTTCGATTTCGGTGTTAGCAGTGGACAACTCAGGGACCAGTGAGCTCTGTTCCTGACCCACCAACACCCAGCGCCCAGGGGAGTCTCCCAGGATCCTGACATGACCTCAGGTAGAAAACACCAAAACTCACTGAGTTCAAGCCTAGCAGGATGGAAGCTTAAAACAGAAAGTAAGCTGACTTGTAGACGATAAGAGACAAAGCATCACCACAATGAGAAATCGCATTTCACACCCATTAGGATTGTTATAATATACAAGGTAATAATGTGTTGCTGAGAACACAGAAAAATTGGAACCTTCACATATTGTTGATGAGAAAGTAAATGCTGCTTTGGAAAACAGTTTGGCAGTTTCTTGAAAAGTTATAACGTAGTTACCATATGGCCCGGAAATTCCATTTCACCCAAGAGAAATGAAAGCATATGTAACATGAATGCTGAAAAACTCATACACAAATTTTTACAGCAGTATTATCCGTAACAGCCAAAATGTAGAAGCCATCCAAGTGTCCATTAACCAGTGAATGAACTAAATGTGATATATCCATACAATGGATTATTATTTGGCCTTAAAAATGAAGTACATAAGTGACTCATGAGTATAAACATAAATGATTCACGTTATGAACATACGCTAACTGAAGGGAGCCAGACACAAGATTTCACATATTGTTTGATCAACTTATATAAAGTACCTAAAACAGGGAAATCCAGAGACAGAAAGTAGAACAATGGACACCAGGGTCTGGGGAGTATGGGAAATGAGGGGTGACTGCCAATGGGCATCTGACTTGCAGGGGGAATGAAGAAACTTTCTGAAATTAGATAGTGGTGAAGGTTGCACAACTTTGTAGAATATGTTAAAACCCATGACCTTGAACCCTTCCAAAGGGTGAATTTTGTGATATGTGAATTGTCATCTCATTAAGAAAGGAAATATGTTTCTGTATTTGCATTATAGTCCAAAATTCACTTTTATATACAGACCTGGACCATAACAGGAGTTCAGTGAACGTGAGCTACCGTGTGATCATTATAAAAGCATCAAGACTGCAACTCCCACCAGGGACAAACTGTTAGCGCCCTGAGACAAATTAAAATCCCCTTGGTTTCTACCCTCCAAAACCACAGAGATTTATTTCACTCGACATGGACTTCTGATCTGGGAAAAATTGCTTTCCCCCACCCCCAGCGGTTCTTGAAGAGCCTGCCCAAATGGCAGTGGTAACAGAAATTTCACCAACTCCTCCCCACTTTATACATTATCATGACTGAAGCCCATTCTGTGCTGATACCCAAAGACCATCCTGGAAAGGAAAATGTTTCTGCCGAAAGCTTTCTGATGCTATCATATGAGCGCAAGAGGACGAGGCTTGGGGCAGAACTGTGTGCCTTAAAGGACAGAGGCTTCAGGGGACTGAGAGGGCAGGAGTGGACAAATGAGCGCAATAAAGACTCAGAACAGCAAGACTGACGGGGCAGCTCTTGCAGAGATTAGGAAAGAAAGATTTTCTTTTTCACACACAAAAAAAAATGTCCTTGAAAATGCCTTTCTGGTTTCAAAACCAGCTTCAGTTCTCCTGAAGAGAAGGAAAGACTTAAAATAAAAAGACGGTAGCACAAGTCTGTCATGAAGTGTGGGCCCTTTTCTCCTGACTGTTAAATGCACAATCCCCTCTATGACGGAAGTAACGCTCTTACCCTGGAGGGGCTCCATTAGCATGCACACCAGCTCATACTTCCATTTGGAGCAAAAGTTCTTCACAGTATAACATTTCTAAAGAATAAAGAGGATTTTGCAAAGAACAGAAGTAGTCAACATGATTATGGGGCATTGACATAGCAATTTGCTTGCAAATGATTTTTAAAACTACAGCTAATAATATACCTTTTTGTACATAGTACTCTCAACAAAGCCACCTTGGGTAATCAAATTAACGCAGGGTAACGGTTAAGGGAGAGGGAGAGGAGAACCTACACCGTTACCAGCAATGACTACAATTAACACAAGTACATAAAATAACCCAACGGGACCACTGGACAGCCCTGGGCAACGAAGCAGTCATTTAGTTATTTATCGTGGTGTGTAGGAGAGCAAAGTAATAGTACTATTAAGAAAGTAAAGACTTACCTGAAAACTCTGAGCAACTGAAAACTCAACAATGGAGGTGCATCTATGTGGTCAGCTTGGAAGTAATGTTCTTTTCTTGACACCTGATCAAACCACAGTGCAATCACAAACAGACCCAAGGTCAGAATGATAGTCAAAGGAACACCAAGGTCACTGTGTCTAAGCTACTGAAAAGCTTACCTGAATAAGGAAATCACAGGTATCGCTATCAAAGAGCACGAAAGTAATACAGAAAATGCCAACAATAAGTTGAAAAAAATCATGACACACACATATGTAGAAATACATCTCTCAATTTAAATGCTGCCACGGATAAAGGGTGGGGCTTCCCTCATAGCTCAGTCAGTAAAGAATCTGCCTGAAATGCAGGAGACCCAGGTTTGATTCCGGGGTCAGGAAGATCCTCTGGAGAAGGAAATGGCAATCCACTCCAGTATTCTTGCCTGGAGAATCCCATGGACAGAGGAGGCTGGGAGGCTACAGTCCATGGGGTCACAAGAGTCAGACACAACTTAGCGACTAAACCACCGCCATGGATAAAGGCAGAAGGAGCCAGATCCACTGCACCGTCCCAATCAGGGAATGTTAGTTCTGACCAATGAGCAAGACACCAGATTTTGTGTATCTATGGAGCTGAGTATCTATCTTTTGAACTGTGGTGTTGGAGAAGACTCTTGAGAGTCCCTTGGACTGCAAGGAGATCCAACCAGTCCATCCTAAAGGAGATCAGTCCTGGGTGTTCATTGGAAGGACTGATGCTGAAGCTGAAACTCCAATACTTTGGTCACCTCATGCGAAGAGTTGACTCATTGGAAAACACCCTGATGCTGGGAGGGACTGGGGGCAGGAGGAGGAGGGGACGACAGAGGATGAGATGGGTGGATGGCATCACCGACTCAACGGACATGAGTTTGGGTAAACTCCGGGAGTTGGTGATGGACAGGGAGGCCTGGTGTGCTGCGATTCATGGGGTCGCAAAGAGTCGGACACGACTGAGCGACTGAACTGAACTGAATGAAGTTGAGCGAATCAGGCCCTCGTGTCTACTTACATGCTTTGAGAAGAAAAGAACATGGAAGTGTTGCAGAACAAACGGCACTAGGGGCCCATTAGCCACCTGATCCGATCCCTCTCGAGCTCCCAGCGCCGCCCAGGTCACTGACGGTGGCAGCCTTCCTGGCTGAGTCCCCTGGACTTACACAGCCTCCCCCACCAAGCAGTCACGGAAGGAATCCTCTGAGCTCGTCGCATCTATCTGAGACCCCTGCAACGGGCCCTTGGCTGACCTCAGCCTCTCCTGCTTATCTTGTAAATGATACATAAACCCAAGTTCGGTCCCTTCAGTCAAAAGCAGAGAAGATGACGAGGTCATGACAGAATCTTTGGCACCCTGCGCGGCCAGCACCTGAACTAGCTGAAAGGGCAAGGGCGAGAGGACTTGTTGGGACAATTCTTTTTAGAAGGTACTAGACCACATCCAGGCATTCAGCGAGGATATAAACATAAAGAGGAGCTGTCTGAAATCTGCCTATGACAGAGTCTCAGGAAAGCACTGAGGCTTTAAAACCGTCCCCACCGACCCAGGCATCAGACCAGCTCACAGGGCGGTCCTGCAGTGCCCGCCGGGGCCAAGCCGTCACTCAGGGCGTCTGCCGCAACAGCGGTTCCGAGTGCTATCACCCCAGTAACATGCTCCCAGCTCTAAATCATCAGCCCCACACTCCAGTTATAGCCCTTCCTTCACGTGCTACGGGTGGGCACCTGCCTTAGTGAGTGACCTTCCAGGCCTGAAAAGAGCCCCCATCTCCAAGCCCCTTCGGTCGTGAACACATCAGCCTTGTCCATCCTGGCCGTGTTCTGCTTACCCGGTCAGTATCCAGCTCAGCCTTCGTTTATTCCTTCATGAGGTCAGGGAAGAGTCAGCCACTGCAGAAACCAAAGGAAAAGGATTCCAGAGAGAGTGAATAGCAACACAGTGATAAAACCGAAAGGCAACCTGGGCTACTAGATGAGATGCCTGAGCACCCCGCAGGTGGCTGGGGGGTGAAGGCCTCAGGGCTCAGGGAACAATCAGACATCCTAAGCACACACCGAATTTTCCAGAAGCAAAGATACAGAGAGAGGAAAGTCTTGAGACAGGCTCTGGATTAAAAGAGGGGAGTTGAGGATTGCAAAAGTTGAGGATTGCCTTATAGGGAGAGATTATTTTGAAAATAAGAAGGGCCATTATCACAGCCATGTAGAGAGACCAGAAAATGGAAGACAACAAAGAAAATTTTACAAAGGGAAAGGGAAGCTGGGGGAGTTTATGTTTATTTATCTTGATATCTTTAAAGTGAGAGGATGGAGAACACGTGTACACCCATGGCTGATTCATGTCAATGTATGGCAAAAACCACTACAATATTGTACATAATTAGCCTCCAATTAAAATAAGTGAATTAAAAAAAGTAAAGTGAGTGATAAGTCATCTTCTGGAAATGAGGGAATCTGTGGCAAGCTATCTGGTGGCAGCTGCCAGTCAAAAAGATGGGTGAATGGTCTACCAAACTGCGGTGGGGATCCGGTCACAACCAGGGAGTAAGGGTGCCGTGGAGATCTTCCTCAGTGATTCTCAGAAGACCGGTCAGACGTGAGGATGCCAGGCAGCTCTGAAGATGGGTGTGGCCAGGACGCGGGGTCTGCAGGCGGCTTTGTTAACAGCTTAGCTCACGGCGGCAGCTCGGGAGTCCACACAGGCTAGGAGGGGATGGACTCTGAGGGTGGGCAAGGAGCTCGTGGGGAAGCCCGTGCTAAGGTCAGAATGATGGAGTGAAGCCGGAGGAGATGAAAGAACAGGGAGCGCCACCAAAGGTAAGTGAGACAAGGACGATCCGCGAGTGGATGAGTGGGCTGTGCAGCCACGGGGGTACAGACGTCTCAGGGCAGCGAGAAGAAGCCTTGAAAAGCCATTGTCACAAGGGAAAGGGGAGCCCGGAAGGCCAAAGGGCTGATACTGAGAAAGGACACCATCCCCATGAAACCACCACTTAGCTCCAACAAGGACCAACACTGCGTCAGTTTAAGAAGCATCTTCAGTCAGTAGTCTCAGTAAGATAGGAAGTCCCTGGCAGAGCTGGAGGGAAAAGAGTGAAGACAGGAAAATACTCAGCAGCCTTGGAGTCAGCCAGATAATCAGGAACAGTTGTTGACCGGCCTCTGTGCATATGGGTCTATCCGCATTTAATTACATGATGGATCTACACTGATCTAGGAAAACCCAGTCTCTTCCTTCACGTCTCTCTCTTCTTTCTCTACTTCAGGGTGTGAGGAAATAGGTAAATGCTCTCTGGATGACTAATCCAATTTATTTAATAGTATGCTTGTTTTTGTAAATGGCACATTAACGACAATGTGTCATATCAGATAGAAAAGATATGGAAACCAGATTTTATTTTACGTTCAATATTACTGTGATTTAGAGAGGATGATTGGCATTCCTGGAACTTGACAAAAACATTCACCAAGGATTTTAAAAATTATTTCTAAATTCTGCTTATTGATTCCATCTGTTCTCTGGGTGGTACATGTATATTTTTAACAGGCTTCTAGTTTTGTCAATTCTCTCATAGTTTTCTCAGGAAAATACTTAGTGAGTTCAATCAATAACCATTCTACTGCTAAAAATTGATCGACTCTGAAAAAAGTTTTTACTGTCATTCACTGGAGAGAATCCTATTTTGTGTATCCTTTAAGCTTTTAGATGCAAAGAATCATTATCAAGGAGGTTGACCTTTATGTTATATAAACCTGCATACATATTGCATCAAATTTGGAATGCATTCTAAGCATCCTTGAAGAATATAACAGAATAACAGAATTCCTCTCCCGAATTCAAGGGAAAGTTAATGCTTAGTTAATTTTTACCTATATTGCCTAACGCTTCTGCTTCCATCCACAACAGAGAAATCGACCTCAGCCTTGCCTCTCTCCATAAACTCAGAAACTGAACAAAACAAATGAAGTAATTACATGCAGATAATCACGATGATGTGATCACTCACCTAGAGCCAGACATCCTGGAATGGGAAGTCAAGTGGGCCTTAGGAAGCATCACTACAAACAAAGCTAGTGGAGGTGATGGAATCCCAGTTGAGCTATTTCAAATCCTGAAAGATGATGCTGTGAAAGTGCTGCACTCAATATGCCAGCAAATTTGGAAAACTCAGCAGTGGCCACAGGACTGGAAAAGGTCAGTTTTCATTCCAATCCCCAAGAAAGGCAATGCCAAAGAATGCTCAAACTACCACACAGTTGCACTCATCTCACACGCTAGTAAGTAATGCTTAAACTTCTCCAAGCCAGGCTTCAGCAATACATGAACCGTGAATTTCCAGATGTTCAACCTGCTTTTAGAAAAGGCAGAGGAACCAGAGATCAAATTGCCAACATCCGCTGGATCATCAAAAAAGCAAGAAGAGTTCCAGAAAAACATCTATTTCTGCTTTATTGACTATGCCAAAGCCTTTGACTGTGTGGATCACAATAAACTGTGGAAAATTCTTCAAGAAATGGGAATACCAGACCACCTGACCTGCCTCTTGAGAAACCTGTATGCAGGTCAGGAAGCAACAGTTAAAACTGGACATGGAACAACAGACTGGTTCCAAAGAGGAAAACGAGTATTTCAAAGCTGTATATTGTCACCCTGCTTATTTAACTTCTATGCAGAGTACATCATGAGAAACGCTGGGCTGGAAGAAGCACAAGCTGGAATTAAGGTTGCCAGGAGAAATATCAATAACCCCAGATATGCAGATGACACCACCCTTATGGCAGAAAGTGAAGAAAAACTAAAGAGCCTCTTGATGAAAGTGAAAGGGGAGAGCGAAGAAGTTGGCTTAAAGCTCAACATTCAGCAAACTAAGATCACGGCATGCAGTCCCATCACTTCATGGCAAATAGATGGAGAAACAGTGGAAACAGTGGTTGACTTTATTTTTCTGGGCTCCAAAATCATTGAAGATGGTGACTGAAGCCATGAAATTAAAAGACGCTAACTCCTTGGAAGGAAGGTTATGACCAACCTAGATAGCATATTAAAAAGCAGAGACATTACTTTGCCAACAAAGGTCCGTCTAGTCAAAACTATGGTTTTTCCAATAGTCATGTATGGATGTGAGAGTTGGACTACAGAGAAACCTGAGCACTGAAGAACTGATGCTTTTGAACTGTGGTGTTGGAGAAGACTCTTGAGAGTCCCTTGGACTGCAAGGAGATCCAACCAGTCTATCCCAAAGGAGATCAGTCCTGGGTGTTCATTGGAAGGACTGATGCTGAAGCTGAAACTCCAATCCTTTGGCCACCTGATGTGAAGAGCTGACTCATTGGAAAAGACCCTGATTCTGGGAGGGATTGGGGGCAGGAGGAGAAGGGGACGACAGAGGATGAGATGGCTAGATGGCATCACCAACTCAATGGACATGAGTTTGAGTAAACTCTGGGAGTTGGTGATGGACAGGGAGGCCTGGCGTGCTGCAATTCATAGGGTCGCAAAGAGTTGGACACGACCGAGTGACTGAACTGAACTGAACTGAACATGCAGAGAGTGAACAACAGATGACCTCACTGTGATCTTTGAGAACAGGTAAACAAAGTGTGATAAGCTTTGCAATATAACTAGCTTTCTTCCTAAAGGCATTTTTTTCAAACTGTGATGCAGGAAGAGGGAACCTAAGCAAGCCTGGTGGCCCCACTGAGTTGACAAACAGGAGGGTTGGTGGAGGCTGGGACAGTGGGATTTGTGGGGCAGAAGAGAAAGTTGTACACAGAGCTATCTCCAGATATCCACATAGGTGTCCTCTTAAGTCTGCCCATCAGTATGTTCACGTTTTAGGGAAGACATCCAATGAGTAACCAAAAGCTGGGTAAAGAACAAGTGCCCAAAAGCAGTAAGTTTAACAATTCTCAGATCCCAGGTCTGGGAGATGTTTGAAACCTGGCCAGTTAAAGGGAAAAGACCTGGTTGATCACCCAAGACATTTAGCAGAGAGTCCAGAGACGTCACTCCAGACATAGACTAAAGTAGCCCTAGAATAAAAGTTCTTCCAGATACACTTTAAAAGCTTAAAGAACAATCCTAGGAATCAGGATTACATAAAAGCTCACTTGCCTGTCAAACTCTTCAAAGGAAGACTTAAATAAAACATAACATAATTCATCCTCTAAATAAAAATTCAGAGGCAAGTACTGGAAGTTTGTGCCTTTTGATTGCCTTCATCTAACCCCTTCCCTGAGTCCCCAACGCCTCTGGTAACAACAAATCTGATTTCTTTACCTATGAGTTTTGTATTTGAAAAATAATTGACCTCCAACACTATGCCTCTCTTACACACATAGTGATTTGATATTTCTGTACATTTCAAAATGACCACCACAGCAAGTTTAGATAACATCACCATACAAAGATTACATAGTCATCAACTGTTCCTTACACTGTCATTTCATACCTGTGATTCATTTAGTTTGAAACCAGAAATGTGTACCTTTGCATCTTCTTCACCTATTTCTTTTCTCCCCTCCTCTCCCCTATGGCAACCAACTGTTTGTTCTTTGTATCTGTACCTGTGTTTCTGTTTGTTATGTCTCATCTGTTGTTTTTAAGACCCCACATGTAAGTGAAATCACACAGTATTTGTCTTTCTCTGACTTAGGTCATTTACAATAATGCCCTCCAGGCCCATCCACCTTTTCACAAATGGCAAGATTTCACACACACACCAACCACATCTTATTTATCCATTCATCTACTGATGGGCACTTAGGTTGCACCCATATCTCAGCTATTATAAATAAACCTGCAATGAACACAGGACTGTTTCAAATTAGTGTTTTCATTTTCTGTAGATAAATACCCAGGAGTGGAATTGCTGGATCATATGGTATTAACAGCTCTATTTTTATTTTTATATTTTTTGAGGGATCCCTGAACTGTTTTCCATAGTGGTGGCACCAATTTACCTTCCTACCAAGAGTGCATAAGCGTTCCCTTTTCTCAATATCTTCACCAGCACTTATTATTTGTTCTCTTTGGATAATAAACATTCTTACAGGAGTGAGGTGCTATCCTATTTTGGCTTTGATTTGCATTTCTCTTTTAGGAGCCTTGCTTACTTTTAGTTACATGGTTACAAAATCACTAGGATTGCTAAAATTACACTGTCTTCCTTTCCAAAACAAACTCATAGAAATCATTTATAAAATGTATTTTTAAATAATAATCATATCACTGAGCTACACAGAAAAGAAAGGAAAAAAGGAAGGAAAGAGAGAGAAAGAGAGAAAAGGGTGCAAGGAGGGAAGGAGAGAATATTATGAACATTTTGTCAATAAATTTGAAAATTCAGGTGAAGTAATTTTGTAAAGAAAATATACATTACCAATACTGATAACTAAGTTTTTAAAAAGCTTTTTATAACAATTTTTTTAAAAAATTAGAAATTTTACAAATCTACCCACAAGTTAAGCACAAAATCCAGAGATCTAAGCTTTTATACTCAAAATTCTTCAAAGATCATATCTCTAGCAGGAGAAGGGATGGGAAAGAAAATAAAAATTCTTTTGAAAGTAATTAAAAAAAAAAAAACCTAGGCTAGTTACTAAAGATGTGCTGAAAGAGCAAAGACAAAGAAAAAATATGAACTATTCAAATGGGCAACATTTTAACTTCATAGCTTTTATCTAAAACATTAATGCTAATTTTCAACAGAAATAATGAAAGCCAGAAAACAAAAGAATGACATTCTGTCAACCTAGAATTCTATATTAGGAAAATATATTCAAAATTGAAGGCAAAGTAAATATATCTTTTTACACATTTTTAAAAAATTATTACCAACAAAAGCTTAAAAAATTTGTCAAACACACGAAACCACAGAAATGAAAAAAAAAAAAAGAGGAAGAACAATGAAAGAAGTAAAAATGTGGAGAAATATAAATGACTATTAGCTGTCAAAAAATTAAAATGTTTTGTGAGAATTAAAATATATCTAGATTTAAAATGACAAAAACCATATAAGAGGCAGAAAGGGTGAATTAGCTTAAAATGCTCTAAGGTTCTAGAATCTTAAGAAAGTTATAAAATAATATTCGCTGTTAGCAAAATGAATATGCATGCATTAGTCTCTATGAATTGAAAAAGAACAAATAATTAAACAATATAGATGGGGAAAGGAAATAATAAAAATATATTTGATTAATTCAGTAAGGGAAGAATTTAAAAATTTACAGAAATATAAAGCAGAGGGGTCAAATATACCAAATGTATATGTAATTATGTAAGCATAAAAGGATTAGATACTACCATTTAGAAACCAAGATTATCATCAGATTTTGTTTGTTCGGTCTCCCTGTGCAGCCTGGGGGATCCTAGCTCCCTGACCAGCCAGTGAATACCCTGTGCCCCCTACAGTGGAAGCACCACGTCCTACCCTCTCACCCGCTAAGGAATTTTCCGTCATCTAATATTTTAAAATACAATATTTACCTCTGAGTTGCTTTAAGGAAAAATCAAAATACAAGGCTAGAGAAAGGTTGAAAGCATAGGATGGCCAGAGATACACCATGGAAACCTAACACAGAGTCAGATACACAAAATTTTACAGCCAGAACACCATCGGAGATTAAAGGAGCTTTTTGTAACGATAAAGGAGCCAATATGCCAGGAAGGAAAAACAGTTCTGTGTTTGTATTCATTCAACAACATAGCTTCAAAACATCTATTGATAGCTTGGCTATCGACAGAAGGTTGACATCTGGACAAAAATATCTACCAAATAAAGGAGAAATAGATAGTTTTAGAATCCTAATACCTGATAAAACAAGCAGCTAAAAACATCAGTGACGACACTGAGAAACATAATTAGTGAGAAACATAATTAATGCAACTGACCTCATCAGTATACATAGGTCACTGAATCCAACAAGATAACAGTACAGATGTCATGAACGGTTGTGATGTACAGATGAAATTTTACAAACATAGATCACATGCTGCCTCATAAAACAAACCTCAACAAACAAAAAAGGATTTCAATAATTTTAGAGAATTTTTTTCCAACCATAAAGATCACACCAGACATGAATTTTAAAAGTTTGAAATAAATCACATGAAGATAACTAGCAAAGCCCCATTGCTTGAAAACGAAGCAGTACACTTGTAAATATCCATAAATTAAGAAGGAAACTGTTTGCAAAGTAGGCCTCGTATACAGAGGGCAGTTCAGTCGCTCAGTCGTGTCTGACTCTCTGTGACCCCATGAATCGCAGCACGCCAGGCCTCCCTGTCCATCACCAACTCCCAGAGTTTACGCAAACTCATGTCCATTGAGTTGGTGATGCCATCCAACCATCTCATCCTCTGTCGTCCCCTTCTCCTCCTGCCCTCAATCTTTCCCAGCATCAGGGTCTTTCCCAGTGAGTCAACTCTTCACATCAGGTGGCCAAAGTATTGGAGCTTCAGCTTCAACATCAGTCCTTCCAATGAACACCCAGGACTGATCTCCTTCTGGATGGACTGGTTGGTTCGCCTTTAGTCCAAGGGACTCTCAACAGTCTTCTCCAACACCACAGTTCACAAGCATCAATTCTTCAGCACTCAGCTTTCCTCACAGTCCAACTCTCACATCCATACATGACCACTGGGAAAACCATAGCCTTGACTAGACAGACCTTTGTTGGCAAAGTAATGTCTCTGCTTCTCAATATGCTGTCTAGGTTGGTCATAACTGTCCTTCCAAGGAGTAAGCGTCTTTTAATTTCATGGCTGCAATCACCACCTTCAGTGATTTTGGAGCCCAGAAAAATAAAGTCTGTCACTCTTTCCACTGTTTCCCCATCTATTTCCCATGAAGTGATGGGACCGGATGCCATGATCTTAGTTTTCTGATGGGACCGGATGCCATGATCTTAGTTTTCTGAATGTTGAGCTTTAAGCCAACTTCTTCGCTCTCCTCTTTCACTTTCATCAAGAGGCTTTTTAGTTCTCCTTCACTTTCTGCCATAAGGGTGGTGTCATCTGCATATCTGAGGTTATTGATATTTCTCCCGGCAATCTTGATTCCAGCTTGTGCTTCCTCCAGCCCAGCGTTTCTCATGATGTACTCTGCATATAAGTTAAATAAGCAGGGTGACAATATACAGCCTTGACGTACTCCTTTTCCTCTTTGGAACCAGTCTGTTGTTCCATGTCCAGTTCTAACTGTTGCTTCCCAACCTGCATACAGGTTTCTCAGGAGGCAGGTCAGGTGGTGGCAGGCAGGAGCAGAGGCTGTGAGGAGCTACCCCACGTCCAAGGTCAGGAGCAGTGGCTGAGCTTTGCTGGAGCAGCCGTGAAGAGATACCCCACGTCCAAGGTAAGAGAAATCCCACTAAGACAGTAGGCGCTGAGAGGGGGCATCAGAGGGCAGACAGACTGAAAACCACAGTCACAGAAATCTAACCAATCTGATCACATGGACCACAGCCTTGTCTAACTCAATGAAACTATGAGCCATGCTGTGCGGGGCCACCCAAGACGGACGGGTCGTGGTGGAGAGCTCGGACAAAACATGGTCCACTGGAGAAGGGAATGGCAACCCACTTCAGGATTCTTGCCTTGAGAATCCCATGAACAACATGAACAGTATACAGAGGGCAAGCAGAGACCAAAGAGGCAGGCCACGCCCGACTGGCAGGTGGCAGGTTTAATAAAGAAGGAAATGTACAATGGAGAGTTGTCTTGGGCAGCTGCTAAATGAGTAGATCTCTGTCCTGCCCACGAGAACCTTCAAATTTATCTGGAGACCTTGAGTTCAGTCACATACCATCCAGATGGTCTCAACAACACCCAGCTCTCTCAAGGTTGCCCCCTTGAAGCTGGTTCCTTCCCCCTGTGGGGAATGGTAAGCAGAAAGTACATTCCAACAACAGGCAGGAGCTGAGGAACCTACAGTTGCTGGGATCCAGCTCACAGGTCAACTTACTGTCACGTGCTCTAGATGACCTCCTTCAACAAAGCATGAAAGATAGCAGAACAGACTTTAAATAGTTAGGAAGATACGACATCCAAATTTTAAACTTGCAGGATGCAACTAAAACAGTGCCAAAAAGAAAAGGTACAATCTTTAAAAGACAGACTGGAAAAGAAAAGACTAAAAAACATCAACCAGATTTTTCAACTCAAAAAGCTAAATAAAATAAAGCAAGTCAACTCCAGAGAAAATAGAAGACCATAGTAAAGATAAGTTCAAAATTCGAGGAATTTTAAAATTTAGATAAAATGAACGATTTCCTTGAAAAAGAGAACTGACTAAATCAAAAAAATAAATTCTGAATAGTTTGTTATCTATTAAAATAATAAATTAATTATTTAAACTTTCTCACACAAAAAATACCCCAAGTCAGGATGCATTTGCAGGTGAATTACTTCAAATATTTAAAGAACTAATACCAATATTATACAAATACTTTCAGAGGAGACAAATAGTAAATGCTTTCAAATTATCTCCTGAAACCAGCCTGACTTTGATAGCAGTATCTGACAAGAACTCTACAAGAATGGAAAATTACAGACGAAGTTTTCTAAGAAGCTCAGATGCAAAAATTCCGGACAAAATATTAGAAAATCCCATCCAGAAACAAAAAGGGTAATACATCACAATCAAATGGGTTTTCAGGTAGGCAAAATTGAGTGAGCATTCAGAAATGTATGAGCACTGTTTTTCTAGGTACACGGTGGGGGTGAGGAGAGAAGGGTGGGACAAACTGCAGGAGTAGCCCTGACATGTGTTCACCCCCTACACCACCGCGCGTGGAACAGCGCGGGCGGACGCTGCTCTATGAACACGGGGAGCTCGGCTCGGGGGCCCCTGATGACCCAGAGGGTGGACAAGGGTGAGGGTGGGAGGCAGCCTCCGGAGGGCGGGGACCCACGTGTATTTACAGCTGATTCACGGCGTACAGCAGAATCCAGCACGGCAGTTATCCTCCCATTAAAAAGCTTTTTGTAATTTCCCATATTAATAGCTAAAAAGGAGAGACATGCAATTATGTGTAAACAGAGACCAAAAAAGCATTTGACAAGAATTCAATACCCATTTATTATCTTTTAAAAACTGTTAGCAAATTAGAAAGAGAAGAGAACTTCCCTCATCTAAGTTGTCTCCAGCAGTCTGATAGCATCCATAATGAACACTGTCTCCCTGAAGTGAGGAATACGCCAGAAGACTCCCAACACTATTTTCGTCCAACATTGATTGGATGTTCCAAGCAATGCAGTGAGGCAAGATGAAACCAAAGATTCAAACATTGGAAACAAAAGTAAAACCATTATTCACAGAAGACATGGTTGTGTATATAGAAAACTCAATTAATTAGCTAACTGAAAATCCAAAACGATTCTGAAGAATTCTGAAGTGAATTTACATAGGTTTGAAGAAAATCCTCCTTTTGTATTTTCATTTCTGCAAGGTCTAGGCTTGCTAAGAAAGGAGGCAAGTTTGAATATCAAGGGCCTCAGAAGCAAGAGATAAAGAGTGGTTCTGGAGAGCTTCAGAGACTTCCCTCTCTGGAGCCATCTGCTGACATTCCTGGATAATAAACCCAATCTCTCTCTTGAGGGGAGAGTGGGCTGGTTTGTGGCAGCCTCTTATGAGATTCAGTTCAGTTCAGTTCAGTCGCTCAGTCGTGTCTGACTCTCTGTGACCCCATGAATCGCAGCCCGCCAGGCCTCCCTGTCCATCACCAACTCCCGGAGTTTACTCAGACTCATGTCCATCGAGGCGGTGATGCCATCCAGCCATCTCATCCCCTGTCGTCCCCTTCTCCTCCTGCCCCCAATCCCTCGCAGGATCAGGGTCTTTTCCAATGAGTCAATTCTTCGCGATGTTTCTAATACTTAGGGCCCCTCAGCTGCAGCACAGACCTGTGTGGGCAGCAGGCCCCAGGCCTCCTCCCCACGGAACTCCGGGAGGGGAAGCTGAGAGAACTGATGTAGCATGTTCAGTTCAGTTCAGTCGCTCAGTCGTGTCCGACTCGTTGCGACCCCATGAACCTCAGCACCCCAGGCCTCCCTATACCAAGTAATAAACCTTCTACATCCATTCTGGCCCGTTCCCTGACTGATCAAATTTGTGAAAGTGTGGCAAGCAAATCTTAGGAACTGCTTGACCATTCAAATGAATATATATAAGCAAGCAAACTTTATGGTGAAACCAAAATAAATTATCAAATGCCTAGAATTACATGTAACAAAAATGTAGGAAGACATCTACACTAAAATATATGAGAGATGCTAACAAATTAAAGTTCTAAATAAATGAACTTCAGCTTGTCATGTGCATGTTTGGCGATTCAACATTGTGAATGTGCCAATTATCTCAAAAGTAACCTACAGATTAAATGTATTCTCCTCCCCAAATCCCCAAAAGTTGCACAAACTAACAGTCTTTTAAAATTCTACATTTCATATGTATCCTAAACTTATACGAAAATGCAAAAAACCTATAATATAAAGACAATCCTGAAGAATATGAGCACTGGGGGACTTGAAGATATTAAAAACACACAATTATGAGAATATATAAATCAAACAGACTAGTAGAATACAATAGGCTTCTGAAGATGACACTGTAGTGCAAGGAGAAAGAATTAGCTTTCAAAATGCTATGCTAAATCAATTAATTCATACTAAAATATAAATTTAGAACCCTATGTCCTACCTTAACACACCAGGGGAAAAAATGATTTCAGATGGATTACAGACCTAAATGAGAAGAAAAAAGCAAAAGATTTTCAATGAAACATAGAATATATATACATGATTTATGAGTAATCAAAGATTTCCTAAAATAGGATATAAAATCCCAGAGAAAAAATGATAAAATTTGACTATATTGAAATTAAATACTTCTCCTAAATAATTAAGATAAGGAAGACAACACGCAGAAGCGGAAAAGATCACCAAGATGGATACAAACATATACTCATACAAACATACGTACATACATCATCCAACAAAGGACTAATATCCAGAACATACAAAAGACTTTAACAAATCTTCCCCCTATAGGGGTAAATAGAGATAGAGAAAGAGAAATTCAACAAAAGAAGATATCTAAACTTATAAAACAATCTCCCTTTTATTCATCATCAGGGAAGTATAAATTACCACCCATGATGTGATATCACATAAACCCAGCACAACTGCTAAAATGTACCAAGCAGCAGAAAATATGTAGAGAACTGGTCTCATATCTGTGGGTGGGAGCATAAGTGTTCCAATCCTTTGAAAATTAGTTCTAGTACCTATTAGAGCATACCCAACATACCAACATACCCAACAACTGCACCACTAAGTATGTACCCAACAGAAACGGTACACAACTTCACTATGGCACACAACCTCACTAACAGATAAGTACAAGAATATTCTCAACAGCACTACATATAATAGCCAAAAATGGAAACAATCTGAATGTCTCCCAATGATGAAATAGATAGACATTTTGATATTGTCACAGAATAAAAGATGAGATGGCAACAACAATTAACTTCAACTACATGGATACTACATGGATAAATCTCAATAAAAAGAAGAATGTTTCCTAGTATCGTCTACTGTCATGACACAGAAATAACAACCACGCTATAGCAATCCCACCTCTAGAAGACAGACTGTGGTCTCAAACACTAACTTCAACTTCAAAGGATCCAGAACATCTCAGAGAAATGTGTGATTTCAAGTCTGGGACAGAAATGTTCAAGATGAACCTGGAATATCTGGTCGTTACAGATGCCAAGGAAGCTGTAGGCGGCACCTAGGGTTCTAGCCAAATCACTCAGAAGCCATCATGAGTGTCTAAATGCAGAACCAGGACCAAGTATGTAACTTACAGGGCAAAATGAAATGAGAGGCCCTGTTCAGAGTACAGGGGGAAAATTGGCATTGAAGGAATTAAAATATAACCTTTCTTTCTTATACACTCTCTGGACTTGTTATGACATTTTGTTTTCCATTTAACATCATTCTAAGTAATGAGAAGTTAAAAATTCAAATTATTGGATGGATTTTGCCATTCATCTTTGTGTTATATAATTCTAGTTTTAAATGCAGGAGAATTTCAGAAAAACATGTACTTCTGCTTCACTGACTACACTAAAGATTTTGACTGTGTGGATCACAACAAACAGTGGAAAATTCTGAAAGAGATGGGAATACCAGACCACCTTACCTGCCTCCTAAGAAATCTGTATGCAGGTCAAGAAGCAACAGTTGGAACTGGACATGGAACAATGAACTGGTTCAAAATTGGGAAAGGAGTACCTCAAGGCTGTATATTATCACCCTGCTTATTTAACTTCTATGCAGAGTACATCATGAGAAATGCCAGGCTCAGTGAAACACAAGCTGGAATCAAGATTAGTGAAAGAAATATCAACAACCTCAAATATGCACATGATACCACCCTAATGGTAGAAAGTGAAGAGGAACTAAAGAGATTCTTGATGAAGGTGAAAGAGGAGAGTGAAAAGTTGGCTTAAAGCTCAACATTCCAAAAACTAAGATCAAGGCATCTGGTCCCATCACTTTATGGCAAAAAAATGGGGAAACAATGGAAACAGTGACAGACTTTATTTTCTTGGGCTCCAAAATCACTGTGGTTGGTGACTGCAGCCATGAAATTAAAAGACACTTGCTCCTTAGAAGAGAAGCTAAGACAAACATAGACAGTGTATTAAAAAGCAGAGATACCACGTTGCTGACAAAGGACCATACAATCAAGTTAGGATTTTTCCTACTAGTAGTGTACAGATGTGAGAGTTGGACCATAAAGAAGGCTGAGCACCAAAGAATTGATGCTTTCAAATTGTGGTGTTGGAGAAGACTCTTGAGAGTCCCTTAGACTGCAAGGAGATCATACCCATCAATCCGAAAGGAAATCAACCATGAATATTCAATGAAAGGACTGATGCTGAAGCGGAAGCTCCAATACTTTGGCCACCTGATGTGAAGAACTGACTCATTTGAAAAGACCCTGATGCTGGGAAAGATTGAGGGCAGGAGGAGAAGGGGACGACAGAGGATGAGATGGTTGGATGGCATCAGCAACTCAATGGACATGCGTTTGAGTAAGCTCTGAGAGATGGTGATGGACAGGGAGGCCTGGCGTGCTGCGGTTCATGGGGTCACAAAGAGTCGGACACGACTGAGCGACTGAACAGCAACAATTGATTGAATCTGGAAAAACTAAGCAAGAGGCCATGTTGTCCACATGAGAAGTGGATCTGCATTGTGACGGGGGAGTGCAAAGAAAATAAAATTTATTTTGTCTTCTTTTACAGTCTTATAAAGAAGTAAAAATATGAGAAGATATTGAATGCAGATCATTGTTCCCCATGGATATAAGGTTCTTATGCATAGATTTTAAAAGACTAGTGCAAAATGGGAGCAATATCTGAGAAAAAAAGAAATATCGTGGTAATAGGGAAGGAATGGGAGAAATTCAAGAGAAAACTAAGACACAAGCATTTGAAAAAATTTGACATAACGGGAAATTAAGGCAGAATGAACTATAAATGTGACATGAAATTTGTGTGAAAGAAAAGTCAAAAGGAGGATCTATTTAAGCATATTTTAACTTAAAAATAGTGGCTAGGCATTGCTTTAATTTAATGGGTGTGGTCAAACTTTCAGCAGTGGCGATTTTCCGGGGCTTTTCAGTTAATAGAGGTCTGTATCCCAGTTTAGGTGCTCTCTGCTCAGAAAACCCGTAAGGTGTGATATCAGGAAAGGAAGACCTTGCCCTGTCTCATTAAGGGAGACCAGCTCCCACTAGATTTTAAGCGACTCTCAAAGTTGAAGCTAGATGCTATCTCTGGAATTCTGCTTACCATCAGTGGCTCAATTAAGACACTCCTATCTTCTTCCAACTTCTTTCAGCAGTGGTGGTGGTGGTTTAGTCACCAAGTCGTGTTCAACTCTTGCAAGATGTACCAAAAGATGAGCACATCAACATTTTTTTCTAACTTTTAAAAGCTCTTGGCCAAGTTATATTTTCTAAGGATTTATACACATCTACCTTCTCTATAAAGGCTGCTCTAGTTTTACTGAAAGAAAAGTAATTAAAATTTTCTCCCTCCCAATTTTAACTCCATCCCTACCCAGCTTCCACACAGTGGACACTGAAGCCCCATAAATTGCAGGATAAATATTGACTGGTGCAGTCCTTTTTACCGTGGGAACAATGTTCTGTGTTACCATCCATACCTGTTTCATGTTTCGAAATGAAAACCACCCATGTTTCTAGGTATGAATACAACATATTTAATGATGAGAGTGAAACTGCTATCTTTTTCTCACTCTGTGATGTTATAGTAGTTTATAAAAATGGAGCAATTTCTGGACAACCTGTGCCCATTTTTTTTTTACTTTGAATACAATCTGAATAAGCCAGATGCTACCAGTATCTCTGTCACCTCCTGAGATCATTTGTTTAACGCACTAATGGATTTTAGGGTTTTATTTAAGAGGCGGGCAGCACAGTCAGAAGCGTGCATCAGCTAATTCTCAAACATTGGCACACACTGCTGACAGAGATGACCGCAGGGAGTGATTCCCCAAAGGCCCTCCTGAAACTGCGTGTCCTTGGGGGCAGTCATGTGAGCACCTGGGTTCTGAGCACTCGGGATGGAGTTTCAGCAGACGGCTGGCTCACACATCCTGGGCTAGTGGGAGAAAGCGCACAGAATATGATCTCTAGAAGTGGATAGAGGAAAAGTTCAGTGGAATATGTTCAATAAAGCTTAGAGAACTGGCATGAGGCTATTCAACACAAAGCACGGGTGTGTGGGCCCCCAAGGGCCCCAAATGAAATGTCCACAGTAATGAACTTTCCCTCTCCCCTGGTTCCACGTGGAGACCTCTGTGAGCTGGCTAAAGTCCACCCAGCCCTTCTCTGCAGCATTAAGGACCCTGCATGTCATGGCAGGATTGGAAGTCTCATGAGAAGAGGGTAGCGGGATCTTGTTGTTTGACTTTCTATTCACTTATTTGTTTGTTGTTCCTGAATAAACTCAGACAATTGCTCATGCTTTTCATTAGAAAATCAACTTAGAGTGAGTAAGAGGGAAGATTCTAAAGAAAAATCCAGGGAAGGAATTTCCTTCGAGTTCCTTTGTTGGGTGCTTTCCTTCCATTCAAACGACAGGTTTCTTAAGAGGTAGCTGTCGGTTTCCTTGCTTTTTCAGACCCAGAACCTCAGACTCAGGTAGGTTAAGTGCCCTTCTGAGGTCATCTGCCAGGGACCTAGGAGTAAGATCTCAGGTCTCCCGGACCCCACTGTCTCACGCTACGCCCAGCACAGTGCACTGCGGATGATGGTGTGCAAAGGGCCCTGAGTGGACTTGGGAATTAGAAGACTTGGACACGATGCCTCTCGGAGTCTGTCCTGCTGTGAGGACAGAGAACATTAGTCAACCTGTGCCTCGTGAGCAAGACTCACATGGCGAGAAGGATGACAGGTTAGGGGCGCCTGACCCAGAAGTCGCGAATCCTAGTCTGGGCTCTCATCTGTGGCCAGGACCATTCCTTATTCGTTCCTTGTGTTATCTCTCTGCTTGTTTTCAGATTTCACAAGAGCTAAATTTGCTTTGCAGACAATTTCTGTTTGAACCTCCCTCTCCCTCAACTCTGCACGGTGTTTCAAAGGTTTTTAGCTGAAAGAAAAGTCAGTGATTCTTTAAAACTTGTGCACAATGTGAAATCAATGTTAAAACAATTCATGACACTCTATAATTATACAAATTTTCAGGATTTTGATGAAAGGAGAAAAGTTTAGAAGGAATTAGTAAAAGCTTCTTTCTACTTAGAGAGAAAACATCAGAGAGATATTTTTCAAGCAAAAGTTGGGTGACCATAACCTTTCCTTTTCAATAAGATTGCCTCAGCTACTGCTAAAATCAAGTTTCAAAGGCAATTTAAGGATAAAAAACACCAGAATCCATCTGAGTTAAGCATAAGGGTTAAGGCACTAGGTATCCTGAGTTAAGCAGATTGCAGTTTTTGAACCAAAGGGTTGACTTCTAGGACTTCTAAAAAAACATAGTAAACAAGACAGGTTATACAAATTTAGTTTTCTGATAGGAGACCACGGCACCAAATTCTAGCTGGTGACCCAGCTATAAAGGTCATCCAACTTTGGCTTTGCTGGCCATTTCTGAGGTTCAGAGACGTCATGAACATATCTGAGATCACACAGTCAGTATGCAGCGTCAGCATGATTTGACTCCAGGGATCTACTGTCTGATCTTTAACTGGTTTTGCAGTTGCATGGAATGAATAAGACCCAGTTCAGGACTTCTGTTTATACTCGCATGGAAACAGACTTTCTCTTTTAAGATTGCTGCCATAATATGAGCCTCCAGTTCCAGGGTCTGCAAAGTAAGCCTGAGAATGATGGGGGCTGAGCAGAAAGAGTAGGGAGAGCCTCACACCTCCAGGGAGTGCCTCTCCTGGTTCTCTTCGGAGCCGGGGTTAAGTGACACAGGGGCCTGACTCAGAGACGGGGCCAGATGGCCTCTCTAGAGCACCCCATCGAGGCCCTCCTAGCAACACGGCTCAGCCTGGACCTAGCCGATGATGGCAGTCAGTACAGAACGGCCATGAGGAACATGGAATGGATCTAACTACTTTAAAAAGACTCTCACAGATACTGCTGCTGCTGCTGCTAAGTCGCTTCAGTCGTGTCCGACTCTGTGCGACCCCATAGACGGCAGCCCACCAGGCTCCCCTGTACCTGGGATTCTCCAGGCAAGAACACAGGAGTGGGCTGCCATTTCCTTCTCCAATGCATGCATGCATGCTGAGTCACTTCAGTCGTGTCCGACTCTGTGCGACCCCATGGACAGCAGCCCACCAGGCTCCTCTGTCCACCGAATTCTCTAAGCAAGAATGCTGGAATGGGTTGCCATTTCCTTCTCCACTCATAGGTACTAGACAAGTAACAAAGACAAAGGGTCTCTCCCATGCTGAAGATGTAACAAGCACAGTTTAACATTAGCTTTCTTCCTCTCCCAACTGTTTTGACTCCCTACTTAAATTGGACGCTAAATAGGTAGTGATTCCAGTAAATGTGATTAATTCAGTTAATTACCATTCCTGGTTCTTCATCCACGTCTACCCTCTTTATGCTCAATTTTAGGGAAAGAAAGAGGGCAGGCGGGAGGGGAAGGGAGAAGGGAAGGGGGGGGGCGGACAGTAAAAGAAACAACCAACGCAGAAGACCTAGCCACACGCCCGTCTCTCCCGCACCTGCCTGCCTGCGAATGTTGGAAACACGGACCACGACTCCTAGAAAAGGTACACATTTCCCTGCGCTAGTCTGTTTTATACGGCTTACAGTGAGAGAAACCGAACTCAAAGGAAACACCAGTTTAAAATTCTAGCTGTATTTCTGTAAAGGACGATCTACTGGGAGGCGTGGCTGGTACGAGTGTCCCAGGCGCGCGGGAGCGAGCGGCCCGGGAACACGGATTACGCGGGGCAGAGCGCGCCGCTCTCGGCCTCACCTCCCGTCTCCCATCTCAGCCACTCCGCGCCTACTCACTTCTCATCTTGGCTGCTGTCCTCATTGACTCCGTTCCCAGCAATATCCACGTTCTGGGGGACCTGGCAACTTCAGAGTCACGTATTTGCAGCTCATGGTCCAAGGGGAAATAGAGAGTTCTCCCTCCCAGCTTCGGGAAGAGTCCCGATTGTGTAAGCTTGGGCCACAGGCCCACCGGTCAGGCCGGAGGGAAGAGCCTGGAATGCCATTTCCTCCCAAATCACTGTGCGCGGAGGAAGGAGGAAGGCCATTCCTCCCGGGAACTGGGTCTCAGCACAGAGTGAAGGAGAGACCCCGGACGCAGACAGACAGGGGCCGTGCGCTCCATCGCCCGCCCTCCCTGGGAGCCTGGGGCAGGCCTCGGCCGCCCGCTCCACCATCTCATCTCTGCAGCGGGCCGCGCGGCCCGAGCCGACAGAGCCAAGTCCTGCCTAAGCATCATGCAGAGACAGAGAGGCTCCTCAGTCTCGGGCCCCAGACCCAAAGAACATGCCCCAGAAAACTAAGAAGAGGCACTGGGATTCCTCCTCCTGCCCAAGCTTCTCTCATCTTCCTCCTGGGGGTTCCAGGAAATTAAATGACTGCTCAGAAAGCATGTTTTCCAAGCCAGTGCTCCAGGATGGACGATGACCCCTCACACTCCAGGCCCGGAAGTCCGCACCATCCGGCCTCTGTACCCGTTTGCGGTAAGGACGGGCCCCCGCTTCCCCAGCCTGTGCAGCCCAGCTTCTCCGCGGAGGGGTCTGAGCCGAGCAGCGCGCCGGGCCGAGGGCTGGCGCCGGGTCGGGCTGAGGCTGTGAGGCCAGGCAGCCCTATTCCCCACTCCCGGGGCAGTTCACTCAGCAGTCGGCACAGTAAGGAGGCAAGTATGCGGAATCCAGAGAGACGGGGCAGGTGAACCTGTGTGCACGGCAGGAGACGCAGGACAAAGAATGAACACGCGGACACGGGGCAGAAAGCGGGGTGAGACCAGTCGGAGGACTGGGACTGCCTAATAGACACTACCGCGTGTAAAGCAGACAGCCAGGGGGCCTGCTGTATACCGCGGGGCGCTCAGCCCTGGTGGGCCTGCTGTATTCCGCGGGGGGCTCAGCCCTGGTGGGCCTGCTGTATGCCTCGGGGGGCTCAGCCCTGGTGGGCCTGCTGTATGCCTCGGGGCGCTCAGCCCTGGTGGGCCTGCTGTATACCTCGGGGCGCTCAGTCCTGGTGGGCCTGCTGTATAATGCAGGGCGCTCAGCCCTGGTGGGTCTGCTGTATACCGCGGGGGGCTCAGCCCTGGTGGGCCTGCTGTATACCACGGGGCGCTCAGCCCTGGTGGGCCTGCTGTATACAGTGGGGCACTCAGCGCTGGTGGGCCTGCTATATACCGCGGGGCGCTCAGCCCTGGTGGGCCTGCTGTATACAGTGGGGCACTCAGCCCTGGTGGGCCTGCTGTATACCACAGGGGGTTCAGTCCTGGTGGGCCTGCTGTATACCACACGGAGCTCAGCCCTGGTGGGCCTGCTGTATACCACAGGGGGTTCAGTCCTGGTGGGCCTGCTGTATACCACACGGAGCTCAGCCCTGGTGGGCCTGCTGTATACCACAGGGGGCTCAGCCCGATGCCCTGTGATGACCTGGGGGGCTGGGATGGGAGTGAGGAGGAAGGAGGTCCAAGAGGGAAGGGATATATGTGTATATTAGCTGATTCGCTTCGCTGTGCCGCAGAAGCTAACACAATATCGTACAGTGATTATATTACCAAAAAAACTGGCGTGTAGCACAAACACACGGTGTATTAACTTTGCAATGTTGCTCAAAACAAGGATATTTTTAAAATCAAATGTTTCAACACCCTATATCAATTCAATATAGAACTAACTACGACTATGGTTCTTTCCTGTATATTTTTTAATAACAAAAACACTGGGAAAAAGAAAACACCTACCGTCTACCACCCAGCACAATTATTTTAGTTCTCATTGGTGTTCATTCTAGTCTGAGATATTGATTTTAAACTGCCCTAACAATTCTTCTGATACCCCTAAATTTCATTTGCAGTTTTGGAAAGACATTGTTCTGAAAACTCACGGGACTGTTTATCAAATCTCTGACAATTGTGCATGGTGGCAAGAGAAGGTCTTGTCCTTGTTAGCTGGTGGTGAAGACAAAGCTTCACATGCACAACGTCTAGCTTCAGGCAAAAAAACTAGACAGAAATGTACAGAGCAAAAAGATGAGGGACTGGGATATCAGTAAAAGGATTTGATTTCACCTGAAACCGTCTGTTTCAAAGAGATGTACAGTCACATAGCCGTCAAAGTGTGGTTTTCAAGTCTGTACAGGGCCACGGAGGTCCCTTCCAGTTTTACCACTCATGGTGTTCAGGAAGGGTTGTAATCAGATGGGCTGTGAAATTGATTGTGCCTGGTCTTGAGACAGAGTAAGTGCGTGCCAGTTGGAGTCATACAGAGGGCCGCTTACTTTTATCCCGGGAAAGTTCCGACAGAACGGCACTGTTTCTTCAGCCAAGGCTGGTCTCCTTCTGCTGTGGGCACCTGGCTTCCTGCCCGTTGCCCTCATAAGAAGAGAGAACCCTCCAGCCAGGGTGGCCGTCCAGCCATCCAGCCCATCGCCTCCTTCCCAGCCCAGGAGCTCAGTGAGGTCAGCCTCCGGATCGGCCTCCTTCACACCCATCCCCTTCCCACCTCCCCACCCTCCCCGCCAAACTGGCTTCTTCCCAGGGGTCCCATCCTACCACGTCAGCACACAGCAGCTCCACCGCTCAGATTCCTCAGGCCAAATCCAACCAGCATCCTTAATTTCACTCCTTTCGTCCTACACAGCCAATCTATCTGATTCAACTCTCAAAACACATCAGAATCCACCATTTCTTACCACCTGACTCCTACGAGCCTAGCCCAGATGATGGCCCTATCTCTTTACAAGTCTCACCACCTGACTCCTACAAGCCTAGCCCAGATGATGGCCCCGCCTCTTTACTAGTCTCTTTACTAGTCTCACCACCTGACTCCTAGGAGCCTAGCCCAGATGATGGCCCCACCTCTTTAACTAGTCTCTTTACTAGTCTCACCACCTGACTCCTAGGAGCCTAGCCCAGATGATGGCCCCACCTCTTTACTAGTCTCTTTACTAGTCTCACCAGCTTACACCTAGGAGCCTAGCCCAGATGATGGCCCTATCTCTTTACAAGTCTCACCACCTGACTCCTACAAGCCTAGCCCAGATGATGGCCCTGCCTCTTTACTAGTCTCTTTTCTAGTCTCACCACCTGACTCCTAGGAGCCTAGCCCAGATGATGGCCCCGCCTCTTTAACTAGTCTCTTTTCTAGTCTCACCACCTGACTCCTATGAGCCTAGCCCAGATGATGGCCCCACCTCTTTAACTAGTCTCTTTACTAGTCTCACCACCTGACTCCTAGGAGCCTAGCCCAGATGATGGCCCCGCCTCTTTACTAGTCTCTTTCTGCCCTTACTCCTGTGCCCTTCCCACCCCAAGGCAGCTTCTTTTCAACACAGAATCCAAATCCCAAGCCAGGCCATATCACTTCTCTGCCCCAGTTTTTCTCAGTGTCCACAGCAGCCTGGATGAAGGCCAGCCCCTCCGTGGCAGCAGGCCCCCGTGTTTGCTCACTGTAGCTCCATTGTCTTTGATCTGACCTTCCACCCCTGCCCCTCCTCAGGATGCTCAGCCACACTGGTTTCTGGTTTCTCCTTGACTGTGCAGGCTCATTCCCAGCTCACGAATTTTCTACCTGGTCTTTTCTTGGCTGAAACGCCTTTCCCCCAGATTCCTGCATGACTCACTCTCACCTCCTTGAGGACTTTGCTCAGATATCACCTCCTCTGTGAAGACATCTTCATCCACTCAGTTTCAAACCTCGGCTCTGTAACCCGCCTCCCCGCCTAGCTTTTTCCATGACACCTATGATCACCTGACCTGCTATATGGCTTAGTTATTATAACCTATTTATTTTTCCCTGCTAGAAACTGAGCTTTATGAGGACAGACATTTTCTGCTTTATTTGCTGCCTTAATTGCACATCCTGGTATAAGTTTGTAATATATATTTTTCAAAAGAATGGATTATTGGTTGGATAGATAGAGGGGTAGGTAGATAATTGAATGAATGAATTAATGAATTGTTTCTTCTTTTGAAACAACTTTATGGGTTGTTTTTAAAAGATTATGACTTTTAAAACAGACAGATCAATGAAACAGAATACAGGGCCCAGAAATAAACCCGCACACGTACGGTCAATGACTCTACGGCAAAAGAGGCAAGAGTAGACAATGGAAAAAGGACAGTCTCTTCAGTAAGTGATGCTGAGAAAACTAGGCTGCTCCATGCAAAGCAGTATCTCCTAACACCGTAAGTAAAACTGAGCCCAAAATAGACGAAAGATCTAAATATAAGACTTGAAACCATAAAACTCCTAGAAGAGAACTAGGCAGAAAGCTCTGACATAAATGGCAGCAATATTTAGGTAGGGGGGAGGCCTGTCTCCTAAGGCAAAAGAAAAGCATAAATAAATGGGAAGTTGGCTTAAAGCTCAACATTCAGAAAACTAAGACCATGGCATCTGGTCCCATCACTTCAAGGTGGATAGATGGGGAAACAGTGGAAACAGTGGCTGACTTTGTTTTTCTGGGCTCCAAAATCACTGCAGATGGTGATTGCAGCAATGAAATTAAAAGACACTTACTCCTTGGAAGGACAGTTATGACCAACCTAGACAGCATGTTAAAAAGCAGAGACATTACTTTGCCAACAAAGGTCCATCTAGTCAAGGCTATGGTTTTTCCAGTGGTCATGTATAGATGTGAGAGTTGGACTGTGAAGAAAGCTGAGTGCCGAAGAATTGATGCTTTTGAACTATGGTGTTGGAGAAGACTCTTGAGGCTCCCTTGGGCTGCAAGGAGATCCAACCAGTCCATCCTAAAGGAGATCAGCCCTTGGTGTTCATTGGTAGGACTGATGCTGAAGCTGAAACTCCAATACTTTGGACACCTGATGCGAAAAGCTGACTCATTGGAAAAGACCCTGATTCTGGGAGGGATTGGGGGCAGGAGGAGAAGGGGACGACAGAGGATGAGACGTTTGGATGGCATCACTGACTCTATGGGCATGGGTTTGGGTGGACTCCAGGGGTTGGTGATGGACAGGGAGGCCTGGCATGCTTCGATTCATGGGGTCGCAAAGAGTCAGACACGACTGAGTGACTGAACTGAACTGAACTGAAATATAAAAGCTCTTGTGCAACAAAGGAAATCATTGACATGAAAGACAGCCTACTGAAGAGTTGCAAATGGTATAACCAATAGAGGGTTAATATCCAAAATATATAAACAGCTCAACATCACAAAACAAAGAAACTATTTAAAAAACAAGCAGAAGACCTGAATAGGCAGTTTTCCAAAGAAAATATACAGATGGTCACCAAGCCCATGAAAAAATGCTCAACACCATGAGTCATCACAGAAATGCAAATCAAAACCACAAGATACCACCACACACCTGTCAGAATAGCTATCATCAAAGAGTCTACAAGTAACAGACACTAGAGAGGATGCAGAGAAAAGAGAACCCTCATACATTGCTGTTGGGAATGTAAATCACTGCAGACGCTGTGGAAAACAATACGGAGGTTCTTCAGAAAACTAAAAATAGAGCTACCACATGATCCAGCAATTCTACTGTTGGGTATATATTCAAAGGACACAAAAACACTAATTTGAAAAGACACACACCTCAATGTTGGCATCATTATTTACAACAGCCAAGATATGGAAGCAATCTAAGTGCCAATCAACTGATAAATGGATAAAGAAGATGTGGTATTTATATACAACTGAATATTACTCATCCATGAAACTCTGCCATTTGCAATAACATTGATGGACCTACAGAATATTATGCTTAGTGAAATAAGCCAGACAGAAAAAGACAAATAACATTCTGTGTTATCACTTATCTGTGGAATCTAAAAAATAAATGGTAAAAGCAAAAATGAAACAGACTCACAGATACAGAGAACAAACTAGCAGTTTCCAGCAGGGAGAGTGAAGGAAGGGGAGGTGAGAAGTGGTTAGGGAGTTAAGAGACACAAACGACCATGTGTAAGATAAACGAGTGACAAGGGTAGGGTGTACAGCACGGGAACTGTAGCCATTCTTTTGTAATAATGCTAAATGGAGTATAATTCATAAAAATATTGAATCACTATGTTGTACACCTGAAGCTAATAATGCAAACCAGCTAGAGTTCAATAAAAAAGACATTATTACCTTTAAATTATATCTAGCAGAGTAAATCATGTCAAATAACCTACCCAAACTTCAAATCTCGAGTCCTGACGTTAGGATGTCTGACAAATGAACCAGTGCTCTAGCTATGCTGCTAATTCTAAAACTCCCCCTGGATTTAAACTGAAATTTGGAAACACATCAGGATTGAATGGTTTGGGTGAATCACTGACTCTGTATGCTCATCAGTCACGACAAGCAAGCAAAGAAGAAAAATTAGGACCAAAAAAAAACCCTAATCAGTTTCAGGACACAAAACAAATTAAATTCCAACCAACTAACCAAAAAAAAAAAAAAGGGAGGAGACAGAAAAAAAAGAAAAATACACATTGAGGGATGAATGTTCTTGCTTGACTTTCTAATCTGATAAAAATTAAATTTTCAGGGCTTTATTTTGCACTGTAACGATGCAGACTGTGGGCTACAAAATGTCATCCTTTCCAATTTCTGATCAATACTATCTCATGGCCTTTCAGGATTAGCAGATACTACAATTGGTTTCTCAGGGACGTGACTAACAAGCAAGAGAATTGGACAGATGGCTTGAATGCAGATGGCTGCTTGAAAAGAGATGGTCTCACAGAATGTGTCAGATCTTATCATTTGCAGATATGATGACATTCTTCATTGGCGTGAAGGGAAGGAGGGAATATATGAGTCTGGATCCTTCACTTTGTCACTTTGAGGTTACAGGCAGGAAGCACATGGCCAATAGCTGGTGGCTTACGCTTGGCTGTGGTCCCCTTTCCCAGAGACCCAAGACATTTAGTCATCCTCCTTTGCTCTGTACGCAGGGGGTGGCCCTCCTCTCTGAAAAGCTGCTCTTAGAGGCTTGTTATGCTGAGACTTGGAACTAGTGAGCTTACCCTGACAGGGACAAAGGCTAAAAATAAGGGTGGTGGGAGAAGAACATGAAATAATGGTTTCTCTCCTTATCTATCATCATATAAGTATGCATTATTTTGTGAAGCAATCTTCTATAAAGGGCAATTGGGAGGAACAGAGCAGGTATATGGAAATGATTATTGCTTCAAAGCCAGGGATGGAGAGGAGTGTGACCAAGTGACTACATGGAGTTTAATATATCTTATTCTTTTTCTCATCCCATAAACCACTCTAATGGCAAAAAGTGAAGATGAGGAAGAGGAACCAAAGAGCCTCTTGATAAGAGTAAAAGGGGAGAGTGAAAAAGCTGGCTTAAAACTCAACATTCAAAAACCTAAGATCACGGCATCTGGTGCCACCACTTCATGGCAAATAGATGGGGAAACAATGGAAACAGTGGCTGACTTTATTTTCTGGGCTCCAAAATCACTGCAGATGGTGACTGTAGCCATGATATTAAAAGATGCTTGCTCCTTGGAAGGAAAGCTATGACAAACCAAGATACTGTATTAGAAAGCAGAGACATAATTTTGCTGACAAAGGTCCCTCTAGTCAAAGCTGTGGTTTTTCCAGCAGTCACGTATGGATGTGAGAGTTAGACCATAAAGAAGGCTGAGCGCCGAAGAATTGATGCTTTTGAACCGTGGTGTTGGAGAAGAGAGAAGACTCTTGCAAGTCCCTTGGACTGCAAGAAGATCAAACCAGTCTGTCCTAAAGGAGATCAATCTTGAATATTGATTGAAAGGACTGATGCTGAATCTGAAGTTCCAGTACCTTGGCCACCTGATGCAAAGAGCCAATTCATTGGAAAAGACCCTGACGCTGGGAAAGATTGAGGGCAGGAGAAGGGGATGACAGAGGATGAGATGGTTGGATGTCATCACCAACTCAATGGACATGAGTTTGAGCAAACTCCGGATGGTAGCGAAGGACAGGAAATCCTGGTGTGCTACAGTTCATGGGGTTGCAGACAATTGGACAAGACAGTGACTGAATAACAACAGCAATTTTGTATTGGAAACAACACAACTGGGGAGAAATAAGCAAGTATATGAGTAAATGTAATTTTCAGAAACATTTAAATAGCCAAAAGCAAAAAGATACAAACTACCTCCCAAAACTGCACCCTAGGAAACTTGCTTAAGTTAGTCCAAATGTTCATAAAAGTCCTTTAGGCTATTACATTGATCTATTCATATATAAATACTATTGTTTTGTAGTTTTTCAAAATAACTGACAGAAATCCATTTCCGCCTCACTCCTCTAGCCCCACTGCCCTCATTCACACACATACACCCTGTTGCGTGTCTTTGGGTTTATCTTATATATTCTCTGCATTTCCACTTTTTCCTGTAATCTGAGTCTCCCCACACATTGCATTCATAGATATTGTTTAACTAATTTCAGTTTTGTTCTCACCCATGTAAAAGCATCTATTTTCAGCAGACAAGTGCTCTTAGAATTGTGATAAAGGGCTCATATCTTAGGGCTAATTATTCAGGCATAAGTCTTATCATTCTCTAAAAATTCTCCGTCACATTAGTGTTAGACAAGACTTCATTGTAATCTACTATTTTTTCTGTTACATTTCTGGGTGGGTTTTGCCAAACTAATGAATGAGAAGATGCTCTATTTATTTACCTGAGGGCTTTCTACTAGTAAGTCACTATCTTACTGAAAACTATCAAAACCCTCTTTGATTAGTTCTTAAGACTTCTTGGTCCTATCCTATATCACTTAAAAATTGCTTATTTCTCACTGGTCATTGAGAGGAAACAGATTATTTTGTAAATAACAATGTAATTTCTCATAAGTGAAAACAGAAAATGTTATATGCATATTGTCATTATGCATATTACAGTATTTTGGATTTGAATGAGAAATTTTGTGGTGAAGTGGAAAGAAGAATGTATTTAAAGTCAGATCTGAGTTCTGGGGCCAGCAAGCTCTGTGACCTTGATTAAGTCATTTATCCTACAGGCCTCAGTTTTTGTAACATAAAGTTGAAAGGCTTATATCAGGTCAAGTTTTTTTCATGTTGCACATCTCACAGAAAGCTATTCTCATATAGTAAGGACTTTTCTTAAGTTCAATATTTCATTTCACTCAACTAAGACTCACTGAATGCCTACCTTATATTTGGGAAATAAGACAGGATAAATGATCCTGAATTCGTCATCAAGAGGAACAGAGAGGCAGAAGATACAGCAAAGGGGGTAAAGGATGGAGGAAATACAATAATAAGGTATAAATATTGAAGAACTAAAATGAAAGAAGAGACAGCATGGGTTAGAGCAATATTCGAAAAGATGATATAGGCATACCTTGGAGATATTGTGGGTTAAGTTCCAGACCAACACAATAAAGCAAATATTGCAATAAAGCAAGTCACACAAATTTTGTGGTTTCCCAGTGCCTGTGAAAGTTATGTTTATATTATACTGCAGTCTTTTAAAGTATGCAATAGCAGTATGTCTTAAAAAAAAAAAAAAAAAAAAAAAACAATGACATGTACAGTTGCTCAGCCGTGTCTGACTATGGCCTCTTGGACTGTAGCCTGTCAGTTTCCTCTGCTTATGGAATTTTCCAGGCAAGAATACTAGAGTAGAGTGCTGTTTCCTACTCCAGGGGATCTTCTTGGCCCAGGGATCAAACCCATGTATCTTGTGTCTGCTGGCAGGCAGATTCTTTACCACTGAATACATGCCTGAACTAAAAAACAAGTTTTTGCTAAAAAATACTAACCATTATCTAAGACTTCAATGAGTCATAGTAGTAACAAAGTTCACTGATCACAGATCACCATAACAAATACAATAATAATGAAAAAGTTTGAAATACTCTAAGAACTGCCAAAATGTAACAGAGACACAAAGTGAGCAGATGCTATTGGGAAAATGGCTCCAATAAACTTGCTAAATGTAGGGTTGCCATATATCTTCAATCTGTAAAAATGCAATACATGCAAAGTAAAATAAAGCAAAGCTCAGTAAAATGAAGTATGCTTGTATCTGAAATTTTTCAGGGGCTAATAAGAGACAGTAATCCAGATATTCAAGGAACCTACTGCATCTCAAGTAGAATAAATTAAAATAAACTTTAAAAAGTGTATTACATTAAAATTGCTGAAAATTGGCAAAGAGAAAAAAATTTAAGCCAGAAAAAAAGTCAGGTCATATGCAAAGGAATAAGCTAGGCAGCTGATTTCTCAACATATCAACTGAATCCTGATAATAGTGGAATAAAGCCTTCAAAGTACTTTTAAAGAAAAAATGCTTGCCAACCTGAAAGTCTATAACCTAAGAAATATCTTTCAAGAATGAAGTAACTAGATTTATCATGGTGCTCATTTTGAAATGTATATTGAATTGCTACATTGTACACTTGAAACTGGGTCGCAAAGATTCAGACAGGACTGGGCAATTGAATGACAACAGATACTTGAAACTGATATAATTTTCTAAGTCAATTACACTTCAATTAAAAAAAATGAAGGAAAAATAAAGCCATTTATATACCTAAGACAAACTAAAGGAAAGTAATTCTAGATGTAAGATCTGAAATGCAGGATGGAATAAAGTGAACTACTATTAGTCAATATGATAGTATAAGACAATAATAATGATGTTGTTTTTGTTTTTAAGCAGACTTAAAAATACACCATAATAACAAAATTCAAGAGGGGATAAATGGAATTAAACTTTGAAAGGAACTTGTATTATTGGGAGGAGGGTCAAGGTACTGGTTAACTTTAGACTTCAACAATTTAAATATGTTTGGTAAAATTTCTAGGATAACCACTAAAAGAAAGAAACAGAATGTGCTACTTTCCAATAAGTAGAGGAGAAAACAGAAGACAAAAATTTATTCATTCAAGAATAAAAGGCTGAGAACATGAGGAACAACAACCCCTGAGCAGTCCTGACACCCAGCAGATAGTCTGAAAATACTGGCAGGATAAATGGCTGCATTCCCGAGAGAGAGAATGAATGAATGCACATGTCGACATCTCTGTACCGAGGAGAGCAGGTCAGAGGAAATCAGTTCCCAGATACCGCGTCATTTGGCGGTTGTGATTTCGAGATAAATGGATAAGCGAGGTTGCTAGAGACACAAGCATCAGTATTTGTCCTAACATTCACGCAGTGCTGTGAAGTCCTGCATGTGACTTCGCATCCCTACATGCACAAGCGGCATCCCCGTGAGGCGAGCCGGCGGAAGAGACAGCGTGTGCAGCCCACAGCCCTGATGTCTGTCTGGTGGCGCCTCAGGGCTTCCCCCTTCCCCGTGTGTTCAGGCAAAAGCCATTTTAATTGTTCACTTCATTTCAGCATTTCTGAATGCTACTCACCACGCAGGACTGCATTTTCAGACTGCCTTGATCAGTAAAGGATTTTCATGCTGCCCCCTTTACTAGATCCCTGGGCGGAACAGCTGCAAAACTTAATCTAGCTGTTGGTAATGAATTCATTCTCCCGATTAGTATGCAACTCAGGCAGACTAAGCCCAACTTTAAAGGAAAATGAGTGCTGATCTTTTAAAAGGGAGGGAATATGGAGCAGCCTGATCCCTGAGAGGCTCCAAGAGATTGAAGTTGTTCAAGTCTCACCCCCGAGCCTTCAGAGAGGAAAGCCACACAATCAAGTGGTGATTTGACTGTCCTGTCAATCAAAGATGCTGCAGCAAACCTCACTCATTCAAACTGATTAGCCAGAGGGACTCATCTTAGGCTGGTTAAAAGAACACCGCTCTAAAAACCAGCAGCTCCACTCAGCCTCTTCATCTTTCTGGGCCTCAGTGTACTTGCCTATGAATTAGGATGAGTTCGAATACAATCATCCACAACCTTGGTTCTCCAACTGTAGAGTGCATCAAAATTACCCAGCGAGCTATCAAAACACAGACTTCTGGGCTCAGCTCCAGGGTTCTAGCTGTGGCGCTTCTCAGGAGGGGCCTGAGAAGGTACTTTTCTATCAAGTTCCCAAGTGATGCTAATGTTTCTGGTACAGGGACCACACTTGGAAACATGGATCTATACAGCCCTTTTTAGCCTTATTGTTATTCTCCAGAGTGGCGTAAAATTCAAATTATGGAATTGTGCATTTAAATATTAAGTTTATACATAAAATAAGTTTCACTCATCTTTATAAGCACATGTATTATCAGATCATACTGATACACTGTAGTTAAAAACCATTTGTAATTACTCTCGCTGTTTGCCTTTAAAAGTTAACAGAAGACTTGGCACATAATTTATTTTTCTCAGCAAGTGAACATTTAATAGGCAACCTCTCAATAAGCAGTAAAAGTGGACATTTACGTGTTCACGGGTACCAGAAAGAAATACTCAATTTCAAAACTATGCTTGCTTGACCAGTTCCTTACTTCTAGAGTGCATTTATTCCTTTGGATAAAGACTTTAGTTCTATTAAAAGGCAAATGTCCCAGAATATAATGAAAAAATAATGAACTCTTACCCATCAATTGCCTATTACTGCAAGTGATTTTATCAGAATATTTCACAAGCCCCAAATGGGACAGGAGGCGGAAGGTGGAGGCATAGAGACGATCCACCAGAAGAGGTGGCGATCCACCAGAAGAGGAAAGGGTGACGCGGGTCAGGAAGGGGCAACGCTAAGGTCCCCAACACCAGCGCTTTGCCTGAGTCTTGACTTGGCTCTACATTCAGCAAGGCCTTGTCCCCAGTGGGGAAAGGTGGGCCCAGCGATCGTTAGTTCACGATGTGCGATCCAGATGAATGAAGTGCCATGGATTCAGATTTGCCTAATAACAGACGGTGTGCCGTAAGTTCCCTACAAACAAGCCTTCAAGCTGCAAACCTTCAAAGACGTGGATGTGGATTCACATGTCCGACCGTGTAAGTGAGTCCATGGGTCTGGTGTGCGCTGTCGCACGCGTGCACCCTCTACAAGCCGTTGTGCTTTTGTATGCTTGCCGTGCAGCGCCGTACAGAAGACAGGAGTACAGCGTCCTCACTTCAAGCCCAGGATGTCCAGAGCAAGCATAAAAGCAGGGTGATATAACCAGTATCGCCAAGAAGCGCCGGGGATGGAGCCCCAGAGCAAGGACAAAGAGAACTGACAGGAGACCCGAAGAGACTCGGCAGGAAACGGCCAGGGGTGTCCTCTACGGAGGAGGCACTGTTAGATTTGGGGACACGGGCCCCAAACGTACACTGGTACACGAAGGTTGTAGCAGACTTTCAGAACACAACCCAGAGCTTCCACGTCATCTAAGATGAGAAAAAAGAGAGCTAATACCCAGACATCACCGGATCCTGTTTTCAAGAGGGTAGGTGATAATAACAAGCAGAATGAAATTTAGTATCTGTGTGTCCTCCCGAGTACTTATAACCTTGCTACTTGTTTATTTCTAACTGGAAAGAATCAGAACATTTCAGAACTCCCAGGGACTGCAAAGTCAGGCTACCTACCCACTTGAACCAAAAAACACTCTCTGTTACAAGCAAGGAAAATTTATGAAAGGAAAAGAAGCAACATGTCGAGCATAGAGGGAATCAGAGGAGAGTGCCTAAATCAGACACTGAAAGGGCCGGTTCCCATAAAAGAGCATCACAAAGGCAGGCCTGCGTGCGGCTAACAGAGATGGTATACTGTGCGATCTTGCCGCGACGTTGCAGCCACTGAGCATGTCATCAAGGCAAGGTCTATTTCCAAGACAGCAAAATGAGCAGACATTTAATTTGATTTCAGTAAATATGGATTAGAAGCCCTGCTGCTACCTAGCTG